>NW_011967245.1:3022471-3031466 GCF_000949405.1 Vollenhovia emeryi | reverse complement strand
AGACGAGCAGTAGCCTACTTTGATGACATTATATTTTTACTCCCCCCTTGAATCTTTAATTCTAAAAGTTTACTTTAGCTCCTACTTTAAAGGACCTACTTTAATGCTCAATTGGCAAAAGTAGAAATTCCCGACACTATCAGTTTTAAAGTAGGAGTAAACTTTGCACTTGTCTTTTATTAAAGTGTTTTCTTAGAGTCTCCTTGATATTTCAGTTGAAATGATATATACCTGGGTGGCTTTGGCACTTGTTCGATATTTGTTTTTACTGTGCAAATTTATTTAAAAATTTTGAGGACCTATAACATACAGGGTGTACTAAAACCACCGGATATCCTTTTGATCACAGATACTTTAGAAAATTTCAAGACGAAAATTCTAATACAAAAGTGTCGAAGCTATAATATAATAACTTTTAAATAACACGCGATTATATTTCACAAATGACATGCCTGAGATTTCGCGCGCACAGGCACGGCGACGTGACAAGTGATAAAAGTGTTGCTATCAATTAATTAAAAATCAATCAAATCACCAAGATCAATGGAACCGAAACTTTTCTTCATCTCACGTCCCGCGATTCCACGATAAGCGCTCGGGAATTGCGCGGCCCGAAAAGTCACTATTTCACGTAGCACAATTCGTGTGATTGAAAAAAATTATACAATCACTGGAACGTGAACAATTCGTGCTCAGAAAATGAAACAAAACGTGAGCCGAAAATCGTCGGATAATTATATTTCGATATCTGCATAATTCGCCGGCACTTCTTACAACGCACTTTTAATTGTAATAAATATGTTTTCTATCTTAACGATTTTTTTTAAGCACCGTTTCTCCCGATTCTCACGTTCCGGCAGTTACGTGATTTTAATCACACAAGTTGTGCTTCGTGAGATAGTGACTTTCGGACCACACAATCTCGAAATGCTTATCATGGAAACGTGAGATAAAGAAAAGTTTTTATTTGACTTATTTTCATTATTGACGATGACTCGAAGCGGAACCGAGATATCATTTTTAACATCTTATTGCTGTAAAATAAATATATCGACGCGCTAAGCTTCGCACACTTACACTCGTGTCCGCGCGATTCTCAGGCCCACTTATAATCGCTTATTTTTTTATATTCTCGATAGACTTCTAACTTATTTTTGCATAATTAGCTACTTCCCGCTGAATAATTGAATATTTATAAACGATTGCATAAACCTCTAGGATACGAAATTCTAAAATACCTTTAAGTGGTTCCTTGAGAAACGAACCAACTCTCGAGAAAATATTGGCGTAAAGCTCCTTTCTTCTGCGACAAAACAACACTGAGAAAAAGAAACTGTTGAGTCAAGAAAATATTTCTTGATTCAACTACATGCTGCAGTCACGGGCTGTCAAACAAACATTTGTTAATTTAAACATGATAATATCTCTTTAGTTTGTAATTTGTTAATTTACGTAAACATTTGTTAATTAAAACAAATATATATATTTGAATAAATTATGTATGTTTAATTAAAAGACATATACATTTGAATTAAAGAAAAAATGTTAACCCAACATATTTAGTAATATCAAAAATTTTTTTTCTCAGTGAAGAAAGAACGGAATTGTACGTTCGCCGTGGTTATTCCGGAATGCAAAAAAAATATACTTGTTTGTCGTATCCCGATTCGTTTCCGCGTATAAACGAAGAGTAAACGGTTGAGATGTTGTTCACTCGTGTGTAACTAATATGACAAAGCGCGAAGTGATCTCATCGTCAAAGAGCCTAACACGTGTCTCTCGGTGTACCGAGAGATCCTAGGAAAGCGCTAGGCGAAAAACGGCGTTGGCCAGTTTGCACCCATTTTCGCCCGTTTCCACCTTTATTCGTTCAATGGCGCGACGACGCGCAATGATAAGACGAGGCCGCGGTGTAGCGGCGACCGGTTCCTCGCCGATAACGCTGGAAAGGAGCGGATCTCCGCCGACTTGTTCCCTTTTGCCAGAACCGATACTCCATGCACTTCATTAAAGTTACTCGCTGCGCATCGTCACTAACGAGCAATGAGAAACGGCGCGATGTTATCTCGCAGGTGGCACTGTACAGCGGCTCCATTATGCGACAGGGCAATCCATCGCCGTGGTCGGTGACACCGTATTTCGGTAAAGCGACTACACAGGACATGACTTTTCTCCAGAGAGTCCTGAACGCGGCGGCGCTGCTCACTCTAAAGATTATGCATTGGTTCACGCTTTCGATTTACCTTCAGCCGACGCTCCAGAGATACCTCGGTGAGCACTAAATCAATCCACGCACGTCGCCGATTCGTCGAATCACGATATAATCGCAACCGATGCTGCCAATTGTATGCTAATATCCGTATATCTTTGACTTACGATTAGACACTCATGTGGGCCAAACGGCCGTCGTGCCGTATTTTGCTTTTGACAGGCAATCATATACCCGACGATCTGCACAGCCTGACGGCGGAGGTTCCCCTGACTTTGCAGAACAGTCATTATAGCGTGGGCGATTCCGTGCCCTACTTGTCGAACGTCGTAAACGTGGCGTGCCTTCACTGCAGACCGGCGATGCAATTAAGTTCCGACTTAGAATCCTTCCTGCGACGCGGTAATTTCATAATTTCGCACCTCACTCTCTCGCGAGATTCGCATAATTCTTAATAGTCGCTAATTGTCGCCGAGAGACCGGGAACTCTCGTCTCGCAGTTTAAACGTCGATATTTAAACCTTTTTCTGTCACTTTATATAATTGATTTCAGCCATGAAGAAAACAGGCAGCCAACACGTCTTTTCCTCACGGCTGAAGTCATTTTGTTTCTCAATTCATCGAGTCTTGTTACAAACGCTCGTTCCGTAACGAACTTGATCACTCTGGGGAAAAAAGGACAGCAACCCGTTTTCGGGCTCGCAATTGGTGATCGAATTATTTGGATTGTTCGTAACTCCAATCTTTTACGAATTTTACCCCGTGTAACTACACTGATAAAAAGATACCTTAATCCAAAAAATATTGCTTTACTTAAGAAAATTATTCATTAGGTGGCTCCTAATAGCTTATTAACTTAAACTTAGAAAATAATAAATTAATTAAAACGTGCATTGCTTTAATTTAAGTATTTATTAAATATTAAAGAATAGATAATTTTTAATTGAAACATTTTATTTTAATCCTATAAAATGTTTACCAAGATGTAATTTTCACTACGAAGAAAATTGGATTTCTTATTTCAAAAAAACCATTCATTCAATAAATAGTATTCTATATCTCATGAAATCTTTATTTGAGTGTAGAAAATGTAATGATTTAAATTAATTTACTTAAAATTTGATATTTTTATTTAAATAGAATAAATATTTACTTCAGTAAAAAAATAATTTTAAGTAAATCTATTTAGTTAAAAAAAAATTTTTGTCAGTGTAAACATCGCAATTAGCTATTCTATCTGTATCCAAGATTTTAAAGTAACATCAATCAATTCTTTCGAATAGTCCTGTCGATATTCAGCAACGCGAAGATAATTTTCAATCAAGCGGCACTAACCGAAATGTTAAGTTGCTTAACCACAACAAAAAAACCGGTCAAGATTTTGTCCAGAGTAGAGTTACGAACAAATAATTCGATCACTAATTGAGGGCCCCGAAATGGATTGCTAACTGTCTCTCTTTTCCCAGAGGAGATCCGACCATTATCAGACTCTTTTCAACGCGAAGACGTCGGACAGGTGTAAAGCATTGTCCAAGCCTAACGGTGTTTCTCTCACGTCTCGTATAAGAGCGTAATTTCGCATCGGTGTCTTCCTTTTCGTTCTCCGTCGATTCAATTGAATTAAAAAAGCAGCAAGCATCTCCCGCAAATGCCGCAACGTTGTTACTCTTGCAGGCTTCGTGTTTGTCTCGATGGGATCGTCGGTACGAGCTTCCGGAATGCCGGAGGCACTGCGGCAGATCTTTGTCGCGGTATTCTCCACGCTGCCGTACAACGTCGTGTGGAAGTGGGACGGCGGTAAGATTAAGGATCTGCCGGCGAACGTGAGGACGGCTGCCTGGTGGCCGCAGCAGGAGCTGCTCGGCCATCCCAAGTTACGTGCCTTTGTTTCCCACGGCGGCCTGTTGTCTCTGCACGAGGCGGCTTACCACGGCGCGCCGACCCTGGTGCTACCGGTCTTCTGCGATCACGATGGAAACGCGGCGCAAGCTGGTAAATCCTTTCTCCCGTGTATGGAAAACGCGTACCCGCGGCCTTTGGCCCCGCCAAGCTCGATAATCGCCAACGATCGTCGAAGCTTTCGCGCAGCTTCCGCTCCTCGAAAGGGAAGAGCCGAGCGGATTCAGATCGTTGATTTAAACTGGTAATTGCGCGACGGAGAAAACGACTCGAGCGCCTGTCTCTCTCTCTTTCTCTTTCTCTCGAAAATGGGGGCTGCGATCTTACAATTAGATGAAACTTGCACGCAAAGCAAAGAGAACTTACGATGATCGATCGGCCGTTTAACGCAAGGTTGTTCGCTACATTCTCGTGTATTCGTTTGACGCAGATAAACTGGGTTACGCTTTGGTAATGGACCTGGCTGGTATATCCATCAGTGCGCTTCGCGAGGGTATAATTAAAGTCGCCGCGCTTCACAATAACTCGTACAGAGAGGCGGCTAAGAAGAGGAGCGTGCTGCTGCGGGACCTCCCGATCGGTCCCAGAGAATTGGCCACGTGGTGGGTAGAACACGTGGCCAAATACGGCGGAGCCGATCACTTGAAAAGCTCAATCAGGTAATATTCTTTTTCGAGTAATTGTTGTCGCAAGCTGCACCAATATCTTGCGACAAACACGCACACTCGTTTGAGCGTAGCAACGTTTAAACAAATCAGTCGAACTTCGAAAGACTCGTCGACGATTCCCCATTCGGATTTTAAAATATTTAGTAATTGAAACGTGGGCCAGTATTCATAGTCAGATCATATATTCAAGACTGTCTCAGGATCATCTTCAGACACTCCGTAGCCAATGAAATGTCCCGGACGGCATCTTTAGATAAATTCAAGACGATCTGGAATACAAGATTCGACTATAAATACCGGCCGTAGAGACGTGCGAGTCAAGGAACTTTTTTTACGCCGAGTCGAGTCGAACCGAATTTTATTTTCTTCTTCGAGCCGATAAAACTTCACTCGAGTCGAAGCGAATCGAACGCTTTTGAATCGAAATATGATTTTTAATTAACATTGTAATTGTTATTACATTGAATTATTAATGATAATTGTTATTGTATCTCAACGCACAGATAACGAGAGAATAATGTGGACGAGTAACATTGATTATATAATATAAATTCGTTTTAAAGTAAAAAATATTTCAATATTTCATATAAAAAAATTAGTAAAATATACTTTATTCGATGTCACCCGATTCGACTCGATTCATATTCGTATGGTTCGCACATCGCTAGTATCTTAAAGCTGTCAATTCTTTTTAACTGCACGGAGAGACCGATATGGTTACACAGTTGAAAAATTTGTGTTAAATTTATCACATGTCCCAAACGGTCCACACAAATTGTTGTGTTAATTTAACGTAATATGGATATGTTAAATGATCGCACTAATGCTCCGTTAATATTTTAACCAAAAATAAATGCAAATATCAAAATAATTTGAAATAAATTTTGTGTAAAATTAACATACTTTTAATGACAAAATGAATTGAAAAAATGTGAATTTTACATTTGACAGATGTAATAAGTCAAATAACGGTTCGAAATCACTCTTGCTTATATTATATAAAATAAAATTCACATTTCATTCTGTAAATTTTAACAGATAAATTCTGTTATTAATAACATAGAACATATGTATTGTGTCAGATTAAAAAATACGTACATATTATGTTGTTTTAACGTTTACATTCATTTGTTTTAACGATTTTATATTTGAGGTCAATTAACACAAGAGCAGTACGTTAAATTAACACATGAATGTGTTAAACATTTAACACAAAAATTTTAACCTGCATTTTTTTTAACAAGGAAACACAAATTTTCCAACTGTGTAGCAGCCCCTGCTATTTATACGGCAACATTTTTATTTCAGTTATTCTTGCCTTAGTCGGTCTTTCCGCGTGCAGATTCAATCGAAAGTTTCTTCTGTTTCCCAGCAAGCATTTGACGAGACGTTAGAAAATTCGTCGTAAACTCTTGAGTTACATTATTAGATATATTCGTGAAATAATACGCTCGATTAAATGACAATTTGGGAAAATTAAGTAAATTGAACGTAACGTTTCAGGTACATGAACGTGTTCCATTATTACAGCATGGACGTCGCGATATTTTACATACTGAGTTTAATCCTGATAATTTACGGGCTGAAAAAATGGTGCTGGCGAGCGGTAATCAGTCAGGATTTCAAGAAGAAGATAGACTGATCCGTTAATTCCGCGAAATCCTCCGCCAAATTAATATTATTTATTGCAGCGAATAAGATGTAACCTCTTAATTACATGTAAGTGCGGTAAATTAATCGGGACAAAATAGGGATTACGTGTGTCGAAGAACAATCTCGGCTTTTTCAAGATCTCTAATATCGCTTTCATTATAAGTAATTATAAGCAATTGTAAGTCATATTGTAATTATAGCTCAACTGTTACGCTACCGATGTAATTAAGATAAGCTCGTTTAATCTGAATCTCAGCTGTAACATGTCTGCGTGACAAATTAAAAAAAGGTTTACACGAGAAGTAAGAGATACCTTTATGTACGCAACGGCGTTTAGACGGACAGAAATTCATTAACCGCTGATATAATAGGAATCTACTATCCGGAGGATGCTACGCCGAGTGAAAATCGTGACGACGGTGCCACTTTACGCGCTATCCGTGTTTTATCAGTCGCCACAAGTTACACCTCTTGATTTTAATTAGCGCCTCAACTTTCGGCGCGACGGTTAATCGTCGCCGAGCAATTTTAATAGAATAAATCAATAATTATCATAAGCGGTAAATTCGATATTACAGTCGTCAAATCCTTAAACGAACAATTAGTGCGAGCTCCCAGGCGAAACGTGCATTTTAACTGATTGTGAGTCTAATTGCGCAACGGGGTAGCAGGAGAGCCGCATGCATACGAACGCCGTGTTCGAAAAACCTGTTCAATACTTGAAATACGACGAGAGAGATGGCGAGGATGTTCCTAGCGAGACCTCGCGCGCGCAAATAAGTGTGCGGAGGCTCCGCCGGAAACCGCGCGCGAAGGATGTCAGAGGTCGACGGACGCGTCTATAGACGCGAGGCGTTTGCCAGGATTAATTATGTTAACGTACAAACACGGGGGATTCGCGGCTTCGTCCCGAATGCACGCGCGCGTCCGCGCGACAAGCCCGCGGTACGGTTTGCACGACCTGTGTGCGAGCGAGGCGCGCGCGGAATACGCGGACGATCGGCCAGGTTTGCGACGGATCGGCGAAGGAGGAAGGAACCTGCGGTTAAGGGAAGCCGGTCACGCGAGCGGCGGAAGAGAGGGAGCCGGGGCGGAAGCGATCGAGAGGAAGGCAGACACCAGATGTTCGCCGCCCGAGCTCGACGACGCCAATTTATTTACGCCTGCTCGGATGTGTTTTCTTTTTTGTTATCTGGAAAAAATACGGCGGAGATATCCCGGGCTATCGCCAGGTGCGCCGATCGCGGGCTTTATCGATTTTGCGGCGCGGTGGCGCAACGAGAGTTAATCGCTATCTGACATCGTCGGCGCGATAATAGATCGCGAGGACCGTGGCTCTCACAATGGGGCGCGGTAGCGCTAATTGGAAAATAATTAGCAGTCGGAATTGGCTGACGGTTATTAGATTCCCGACTGGAATCTACTTTGGTGCAATTTAATTTCGATCCTATTAATCGTCCTCTCCGCGGCGATATTCGGAAGATAATTTGGCAGATATTTGCATGAGGATTCGATTATGTGCGGACGTGTCCGATTTCGGTCCAGCGGTTAAATTCGCGCGACGTTAGTTCGCCAAGTCCCCCGTTTCCTCGGGGACGGATTGCTGTTGTCATAAAGGAGACTTCCCTAGTAGCAACATTGCACCGTGCTACAACCAAATATTGGCTGACAATCACCTTAAAACCGGCTATTTTCAATTGTTTATACGCAGGTTGTTGGCGCAAACAGGTTTACCGGTTCCCCGTCGTAGTTTTGTATTAGATAAAGTTAGAAAGCCGAGGGGACTCGAGACATTTTTCTCCGGACGAAAAAAAAAAAAGGAGGCACGCCGATGCCCCATGGCAATTTTGCGCCGACTGCGCCGTTAACTTTGTTCCCGACTTTATTTGACAGGCACGACGAATCCTTTGTACCAACTCGACGTAATACACAACGGCACGCTTACCGGTCCACTCGACTTTGCCTCGTTGAGGCTCGAAGCGGATTTGTGCGGTAAATTTTACTGCACGCGAATTATTTGCGTATCGTCCGCGTTACGTTTGCACGATCCTTTTTCATGTACACAATGTAATCAATTTAAATTTTTATACACCGAATAATTGACTGGTTAATTGATTAATTTCTTTAAACTATATTTTTGCAGACGGTCTTACAAAAGTAAAAGATAAGTGGATCAATATAATATAATAAGTAAAATAATATATTGGGACTTAAATACGTCTCGACTTTAATTTGTTTAGTAATTAAGAGTTCAGTAATTAATATAGAATCATAATTTGCGGCCCTTGTAAGCTTCTAAACGGCAAACAACGATACACACATTTTACCTTTTTCGCAGCGTCTTAAAACCTAATCTACAATGTGCTTTTCGCGTCTGGCAACGTCCTATTTTATATAAGCGAATCAAAACGCTTAGCTAATTGGTCGACAATTTACGATTGTACAGTGTACAATTTATCAACTTGCACTTTTAAACCGTATTTATTGGCTACAAAATTGAATGTTTCTAGACGCAAAGGACACATTGTAGATTAACCTGTACGCCGGATCTACAATGTGTCCTTAC
>NW_011967245.1:2986324-3021138 GCF_000949405.1 Vollenhovia emeryi | reverse complement strand
CAGTGTACAATTTATCAACTTGCCCAACTTTTTAAACCGTATTTATTGGCTACAAAATTAAATGTTTCTAGACGCAAAGAACACATTGTAGATTAGCCTGTACGCCGGATCTACAATAGGTGCATTCGGGAAGCGCGCTTTCGGCGCTAAAAGCGTCTTCTATCTTTGTTCGACATACAGTGAGTGACGAAGATAGACTGACGTTTTCAGCGCTAATAGCGTCTCCCCGAACGCAGCCAATGTGTCCTTAAAAAATTTGTCGACAATTTACGATTGTTCAGTATACAATTTATCACCTTGCCAAAATTTTTTAACTGTATTTATCGGTTACACAATAGAATGATTCCAGACGGAAAGAAGACATTATAGGTCAGCCTTTACGCTTAATCTACAATGTGCTCTTTGCGTCCAGAAACATTCGGTTTTATACAAGCAAATCGAAACGCTTGAGAAATTTGTCGACAATTAACGATTGTACAATGTACACGCACCGGCATAAATGCTGTCCCTATCCTTGTGAGGTGCACGCACACAACTACAGGGACTCTAGTTGTGTGCGTGCACCTCACAAGGATAGGGACAGCATTTATGCCGGTGCGTGTACAAATTATCAACTTACAACTTTTTTAAACACATTCATCGGCTACGCAATAGAATGTTTCCAGACGCGACCGAGCACATTGTAGATTAGCCTTTAAAGTCACGGCGAAACAAGACAGTACTCACCGCGAAACACAAAAGCGGGGCGTCGTTTCCGGGGAAAATATAATACAAACGATCCGCGCGCGCAGAGACCGTGGATCATCATTATTTGACGCGCGAGCGGGCGAGAGTCGGAGGAGCCGTCCGTCGAATCGACGATTGTTAAGAAAAACGCCGGAGGTGATTCACGGTGGCGACCGCGCGGCGACGCTCGCGTCGACGCTCCTCCCCGCGGGCTCGTGGGACGTCCCTCACAGTGTGCCGTTGCGTCCGCGGCCCACGTCCGGCGGCGGCGGCGGCGGGACGCGTCCGCCGCGTCCGCAGTACGGTCCGCGGCTCGATCAGTAGCAGCTGACTCGCTGCTCGGGGTGTACGTAGTCGCGCCGCCTACTCGGTAGAAGCGAGCCGCGCACGCGCGCGCCCGCACGCCTGCCTGCCTGCCCGTCCGACCGACCGCCCGCCCGCCCGCTCGCCGCCCGCGTTCGAGGGCGAGAGAGTTTACTCGCGTACAAACGGAGGAGTCGTCCGAGCCCGAGATATAGTGTGCGCGTCGCGTTGTCGTGCGCGCCAGCCTGCCCACCCCGGTGTCAGTGTGTCGTGGTGCGCGCGTGTCGCGTGTGCGTGTTGCGCGCGCGCACGTGTGTGTGTGTGTATGCGTGCGCGCCTCTGTGCCGTACGCGGTACCGGTGTCGCGTGTGTACACGTTCTCGGAAGAAGCGGCGACGAGTGAGATATGCCGTTCGCAGCCTCCGTCGCAGCCGCCGCCACCGCCATCGCCACCGCGAGCTACTGCGTGACGAACGGCGCGCACGTGAATCGTGCGCACGCCGCGACGGACACGCGCGACGACGAGGTGAGCCGATTCCCCCGCGAGCGGAAACAAAAGCGCGTGGCCCGAGTTAGCCGCCGATCGGGCGAACGGAGAGCATCGAAGAGAAACAAGACGTTCACGTACACGCGTGATATACATTTGTATGTTCGCTGGCTATGCACGTATAGCGCGTCGAACGAAAGAGAGAGAGAGAGAGGAGCCGCGGGGACGCCGCACCCGAGAAACTCGTGTGAACGCACGTGGGCACCGGACGAGGGAGAGAGCGACGGGAGCATGTGCGTGCGTCCTCGCGGCCGCGGAAATAGCGGGGCGAACCGGCACACTTTATGCGCACGTAACGTACGAGCGGCGATCGATCCGCGCGCGCGACGCGCCGTATTCGAGGCGGAGAACCGACGCGGAGAGAGAAAGGAGCAGCGCCGCGTCTAGGGGAGCCTTGTGCGGATTTACGCGCGCCACATCGCGTCGCGACGCGTCCCGATCTGTCTCGTCCCGGCCCGGCCCGGCCCCGGCCCCGGCCCCGGCCCCGGCCCCGTCGTCGTCGTCGCCGCCGTCGCCGTCGCTCCGCGTTTGTCTATTGTTGTGCGTGTCGCGTGCGCGCGGCCATCGCCCGCCGACGGGCGGGACGCGTCCGCTAGCGCGTTTCTACCCTCTGGCTGGCTTCGGCCGCGTGACGTAATCCATTCAAGCGCTTACTACGCAATACAAGACGCGGCCGTCACTCTCTTTCGCGCGTGCTCTCTCTCTCTCTTGCTCTGTGTGCTTGTGTGTGTGTGTCTCTGTCTCTCTCGCTCCCCGCCTGCTGCTGTCTCGCTCGCCCTCTCGCTCGCTCGTTCACTCGCGCTCCGTCGCACCCGCTCAATGCCCGCGCCCGCTCCAGCTCCCCACCAACCTCCCCGGTGCCCCCGCGACGCGACGCGACGCGACGCGGAGCGGCGCGGCGCGCCCTCCTTCTTTCTCTGTTTTGATCGCTCGCCGCCGGCGCAGAGTGCTCGCGCGATTGGGCGAGAAGGACCGATCGACGGATGAAGCGCGAGAAAGTGACGCGAGTCCGTTTCACGTGGGACGCCGCGTCTCGGCCGCGCGCGCCGGCCTCCGCACGCTCGCGTCCTCTCCTCCCTTGTATTTCGGCGCGAGCGGCGACGCACCGTGTCCGCCTAATCCGTCAGTGCTCTGCGCGCCCGACGGTGGTGAGCTTCGCGGTGTCACGCCGCAGTGGAAACCCGACGCGCCTACGCTCGCCCCCGCCGAATGCGCCGCGAGGAATCCAAAGGTTGGTGTAGCGTGTGTGTGTGTGTGTGCTCGCGCGCGCGCGCGCGCGCGTCGGACTTGCGACCTGCGTTTGTTCCGCTTGTCCGGTCGATTGATCGATCGTACGAATAAACGAAGGAGCAAACGAACGAACGACTGACTGACTGACTCTGACTGACTGACTGACTTACTGACTTCGTTCGACTTTGTTTACCTTCGATTCCACCCGCCGCGTCCCGCGACTGTGTCGATACATCATAAACCGAGAATTATGTCAATGTCAACGTAAAACGGGAGAACCGAGCGCGTTTATCGGCCGCGTTTATCGCTAAACGCGCCGCGGAGAGAGCGAAGACGCGGTGTCTCGCGTGTGAGAGATCCGCCCTCTTCGACCTCTCTCTCGCTCTCTCTCTCTCTCTCTCTCTTCGTTCCTTCGTCTCCCTCGCGCCGCAGCGCGCTTTCTTCCCCCGTAACGGTCACATTCCTAGACCACTATTCGAAGATGGTGTACGAGTTCTGTCCGGCAAGACGAATCGACCGAAGGTGTGTATGCGTGTGCGTATGCGCGCGCGCGCGCGCGCGTGTGTCCATGTGTGGACACTTTTACGGAACGGTGCGACGCAGTCGATCCGCGAGTGCCGCGTACTGCGCGTCCGTTTCCATTCGGCGCGCGGAAAACGTGCGGGTGCGCTCGCGACGTGTGTTTACAAACACGACTTTCGCGCGATAAGATCGATAACCGCGTGGAAAAGCCGCCGCTCGTCGACGGGGAAACTCGCGCGAGTGCCGGACGAGTGGGAAGGGAGGGTGTGAGAGGCCCCTCCCTGCCCCCCCCCCCCCTCGAGCGGGGACGGACGCGTCGCGTTGACGACCAGCGTTAATTTCTTATCGCGTCAGAGGTGAGACTCCATTCGGGATGACGGTGCGTGCGTGGGCTGTTGCGCGGCGTCGTCTATTTTTCCACCGCGAGCGGGAGTCGACGCGTAGGCGTGACGACGCCTGTGCTTCTCTTCCTTCCGAGAGCGCCCGAGATTACGCGGCGCGGCGTCTCCTAGTCCGGCTGTATTTACGCGCGAAACGTCGCGCAGCGCGATAATTACTTAGGTGATCGATGCAATGCGCGCCGCTGCACGTGACGCGACACGCGACGCGCTCTCGTAGACGCACGGCGAGAGTGCGCGATTCGCGTCGCAGGTAGCGTCGCGAGCCACGAGGTGCCGAGACCCCGGAGAAGAGAGAGAGAGAGAGTGAGAGGGGGGTCTCGCCGAGGAATCAATCGACGGCGAGGCATGGTGTGCGGCGATGCTATTGCGCGGCATCGCGTAAGATCGCCGTACCTCTACCCCACGCGGCCACCGTTCATTCTAACGACGCATTTCGGCGACGAGTCCGCGTCCGCGCGGCGGGGCAACGCATTCCGGGGACTCTCATTCTCCTTCCCTCCCTTTTTCTCTCTCTCTCTCTCTCTCTCTCTCTCTCTCTCTCTCTCTCTCTCTCTTTTTCCCCGAGAGAGTAGATCGGCCGACGGAAAATTTCGACAAATTCAACCGCCTTTCGCTCAGAGTAATGCGGAGTGATATCCACCTTCGCTCCGACTCTCGCGACGCATTTTCAGCGGCGACTCGTCCCACTTCTGCGTCTCCTTTCCTCGGGGGAGCAGATCGGCGGAACGGGAAATGTCGACAAATTCAACCGACTTTTGCCCACGCCCGAGTAATGTGAAATGGTATTGTAATATTCGAGAGAATTCTCTCTCCCCTCATAAAAAAAAATAGAATTTATTTCAAACATAGAAATCTCTTCAAGCTGCCAGTGATAAATAACAATAACCGGGCTTCTTAGTCGACATTAACCGGCCGGTGTTTTAATGCAGAAAATTTATTACGAAAAATATTACCCAGCCAGGGGGTTTGAACCTGGACTTTTCTACCCTCTAGGCGGGCGTCTCACCAATTCGACCACTGAGGCATGTTAGAATTTCTTTCCTCAATTTAATTACAATATTAGCATTATAAAAGGGTTAACGCTCGTATTCTATTTGACAGTAACAATAATGCGAATAAGGAGGCCAAGTTTAACGAGCTATTCGGTTGACAGTGTTGATAAAGATATATTTTACTAATGGATATCGATATAATTACATTGACGATATAGGATTGCGTTTCTTAGTGTTCAGATGTATAAATAAATTGGCCAGATTCATTGGTACACTGAAAGGCAAAACAAATAAATTGAACACCACACTGAAAAAAATTTCTGGTTGAATATGGACGAATCAGATAATTCCTTTAGGATTTACCAGAATTCCTTTAGGATTTACCAGAATTCCTGTAATCCTACAGAAATTCTGGTAAATCCTAAAGGAATTATCTGATTCGTCCATATTCAACCAGAAATTTTCTTCAGTGCACTAATGTCGTATGTAATAAAATATTACACGGAAAGACCGGCTAAGGCAAAAATAACTAAAATTAAAATGTTGCCGTACGAATAGTAGGGGCATCTACATTGTTTTGTGTTGCAACATCCGCTAAGTTTGCTGCACAAGACGCCTATAGTTGTCTCCGCTATCATACCAATATGGGTATGGCAACCACAGATATAGCTGTCCTAAATGTTACTATTTATTGAGGTTCTGCTAACCCTAATTAGACATGTGGTAACCATATCGGTCTCTCCGTGTAGCATTTATACAATACTGTGATAGATCGCGTACGTGGACTGTCCTGTTGCAGTCCGAGGGTTCTCTTCGTTTTATCTCTACGGGAAATCCCGACGAGAACACGTTTCGATAATAACAATCTTGACCATTGTTTGATAGTCAAATGCGTTTTTGGCTTATCGCGTACCTACTGACTCGTGCATTTCCTAATAAACGTCCGCTCCCGAGTTATGTCGCCGATAATTCTAGATAATCTGGACATTCCTAGGAGAGACGCGTGGAGCAGTGGTCGCAATATCCTCCGTCGCTCGTACCTCAACGACGCATTTTCAGCAGAGAATCCGCGCCCGCGCGGCGGGGAAACGCAAATCCGCCGACTCTCGTTATCCTTCCGTCTCTTTTTTCCGAGAGGATGGATCGGCCAACGGGGAATTTCGACAAATTCAACTGCCTTCCGCTCCGAACACCCGAGTAACGTGGAACGATACCCGCCGTCGCTTCTGTCTTTAGCGACGCATTTTCAGCGGCGAATCCGCACAAACCCGGAAACGCGTTCTCTCTCTCTCCCCTCACTCCCTCCCTCTTTCTTCGAACGACTAAATTAGCGGACGGCAAATTTCGACGGGCAACTTGAATCGTTTTGTGCTCGCAGCTACGCGGGGCGATGCGGAGGCAAGTCCCCTATTATGAGATTGTCTCCTAATATGAGACAGCAGGTTTTCAACATAAAACTTTAATCACGAATCCTCTTTTCGCAACGATTACACCAAACAGCTTTCACTCCAATAAATTCACGATGTAATAGACGATGTCTATTAATTTAGAAAAAAGAACTGCTAATAGGGGACTCTCCTTCACCCGTCGCGTCGACCTCGATGACGCGTCTCGGCGGCGAAGACACGCAAATTCAGGAACTTGTTCTTTCTTATTTTTGACAAGTAAATTAACCGACAGGAAATTTTGACGGACAAGTTCAGCTGGCTCTCGGAACCCGCACACGTAATATCCGTCGCGTCGACTCTAACGACGCGTTTTAGCGGCGGACCCGAGGTACGCAAGTTCAAAAACTCGTTTTCGCCTTCTCCGTTTCAAAGGGGTAAAGTGACTGGCAGAAAATTTTGTCGGGCAAGTTCATCTGCTTCGCGTAGTCGGACTTGCGCGTGGAATAACATTCGCCGCGTTGGCTTTAACGACGCGTTTCGGGGTAATTTTCTCGGTTTTCTTTTCTTCTCCAAAAAATAGATCGACCCCTGCGAGGGGAAAATTGTGGCGACAAATTCAACCGTCTCGCGTTCAGGCTTGTAGATAAAAAATTTGTAACACGCGCTTATTTTGCAGTGCCGCCGTTATTTCGCCGTCGATCTTTATTATTCGGAAAGTTCCGGCGTGCCATCGATACGATCGATCGACAGACGACATCTTATCTCGGAACTTAGATAGGTGAGCGTAAACATTCAGCCTTGCCGATAGGTATGAAAGAAAAGCGGCCAAGGGAACGGCACGTTAATGGATTAACCTCAACCATTACATTGTCGCTCTCGGATAATCGCGTTTGAAGTTGAAAGTGATGAAACTATCTGAAATTTCCTCGCAAAACTTTTGGATAAATAACTGCGTAATATTTTCAATTGATCCACCGGTTCGGAATTGCAGAATAAATGATTTTATACGTTATTTAAGATTTTAGACGACAGCACGAGAAAGCCTGTAGCGTCTAAGTAAACTCGAGTTATATCGTGAATCCGCAATATTGCGCAACTTTCGTTCCCCATTTAACGTTACGCCGAGAAAAAAAATATCGATTTAAATCAAATAGATGACATACGTTGAAATCGTGTTTCTTGAAATTTACTAAATTTTTATTTACTTGTGCTAAAACATTTGCTAGATTTGAAGAAATGCATATGCGCACTTTTAGAGATTCCAGCGAGAGGTAAACCGCTGAGGGCATTGTGGTGTACAGGTTTGCGGCATTACTGGTCATTGCTATAGCAAATGCTATAGCAAAAAATGCCTATAGGCCACGCATACCCCTTTAGGAATGTAGCCTTCCAGATGGGAGGTTTTCTTCGGCAAGGTTTAGCAGCCTACTGAAGATGAAGTAAAACCAAATGCTCGGAATACCAGAACGAACTGGATAAAACAGACTTTAAGCCTAATTCACGAGGAAGAAGGTTTGCCCCTCGGATTTCAGTCTCAATCAAATAAAATTTTGGTTAAGGTAAAGAAATATTTTGTTTTAGATTAAATAGAAGTCTAGTAAGGTCAAAATTCAAAGAAAATTTGTTTGATTGCGAAGAAACTTGTTTTCTGGGTGTATAAAGCCCGTGTCACACTAGGTATTGCGGATGGCAGATCACATTTCAGCCAATCAGACGAGACAGCCTCGGATCCGATGGATTGAATTACGATCCGCAATCTCAATCCGATTTACGATCTGCAATACATAGTGTGACACGGGCTTTACTCGCAGTTTCCAGCAGCGTCAGTTGATAGACTCCGGGATCCCGACGTAGAGATTGCGTTCTTTGTACACGTCGGAGAATCCGAAAATTACGTTTAACGGTCGTTTTTTAGCGTCGGGTAACGTTGCTCTTTTTCCCATATTTCCCCGTCTTTTGCATATCCATACGAAATTTTCGTTCTTCCCCCGCGTTTTCTGCCGCGGCGATGGACAGCAGCGAGGCTCGAGAGGCCCAGAAGTGGCGTGTTTTCGCCTGCTGCTAACGGCACGCGATTTACAATGGCGTTTGATTGGGATGTACCGTTCGGACTCGGAACCGGCCGGGAGTTTAGGATTGCATTGTGTCGCTGCGATGAAAACGCGCGGTTTGTTTGTCGTCGAACGCCCACCCGCGTTTTTCTCGCCCGTTTTCAACCGCGTTCCGTTTTAATAATCGCGAGAACTGTATAATAAACCGAATCGGCGCTCATGTGCCAGCCCTCCGCGCATAACTTTACATATTTTGCGCTCCCGTCGGGACAATCGGTCATTTGTAACGTTACGAATGGGTTAAAGATCGAAAGGTATCGTTTATCATAATTGCTTCAACTGTCGTTTCGCATCTTCAATCTTTTTAATTGCACAAGAGATACGGCTATCTAAGCTTGTTTCTCCCACCTCCCCCCCCAACTTTCATCTCTCCCTCTCTCTCTTTCAGAGAAACGCATAAAAATTCCCTTTTAATTTTCTGCACTACTTAACTTATCGCGGGGCTATAAATAAATTACGTCGCTTGTTTTAGAAACGCAGAGTGTAAACGCGATGTGCCGTTGCACATCGCCGGCGGGTCTCGGGCGAGGAAAAGGTATCGGCGCGTATTTTCGGTGCGACTTTTCGGGGCTGCACTTGCGCAACCGTCAAAACAAACGGACGTCGCGTAAGTTGGGACGATAAGTAGCGGTGTATGTTCCTCCGCGCGCGGCGCGATCTGATAACGCGTAGAGTAAATTAAAGGCCCCAGGAAGCCCCGCTATCTCGGGAGCGTCGGCATGCGCGATAAAAAACATGGTGCGCGGTACGCGGGAGTAATTTACAACGTACGCGACGGACAATGCGCGTTTTGCATTGAATGAAGCGATCTAATTTCCCCTCCGCGCCCCCGCGCGTTATACAATATGGGATAATGCGGCATTCACGTGCTCGCGTTTGTGGATTTGCGAAATACATTTTCGTGCTGCTCCGAGTCGGGGATGTATATATATAGCCCGTTGGAGTATCGGCAAACGCCGAAGAACCTCGTGGGCGCTCGACAAACGCAAGGCGGATGAAACGCGTGTTAATTAATTACGTATCGGGCAAATCGAATCGCATATGTAAGTGTTCCCGTGGTTGATAACGAGTTTCGTGGCTAAACGCGCCGGCGTGTACAATAAATACCGTCAAAGGTGCGCGGGGGCCTCGAATGCGGTCCCGAGACGGAGGTATTTGAATTACGTAGACTAACGTTGAAATTACATCGAAAGGTTAGACCGTGATCACGATTTAACGGATAAATTAATTTAGCGTCTCCGCAGAGAGATCGAGCGTCAGTATTAACCAATTTTCTGTATGCATTTTGTATGGGAAGAGAAACTGAAAGACGCTAAAATTATTAACGTGCAGTTGGTATCCTCTTTCTCTTAATTTCTTGCGTTTTCCCTTGAATTTGCGTGGAAATTTTTTTTAAAATTCATTTTTAGTTATTTCTTTACACCGAAGACGATCCGGAGTGGATCGAAACGTTTGTGTTTTACGTTCTATTATTAAATTGCCCGTGACTATTTTAAAGACCACGCCTCATTACCTGCGTACGGCTCGCATTGGCCTTTCCTACCTTCCACTTGTTTTTACTAAAATTATTAATCTTAGAAAATGACGCTTATAAGAGATACAGATTAGCCTTAGCGCGAGGGGAATAGTTTTAATTAAAATTCACTTAAAAGCCTAATTATAGTCCAATCGATTTTTCGATTGCGATCTCGAATGCAACGGAAGAAACCTGAATGCAACGTGTATTCAGTCGTACGCGACACAGAAAGTTTTAGGAGATATAAACAAGGTACATGTTTTTTTATCCCTCGGTGGCCTCGTAACCTTTTAATAACGCACTTTGAAGTTTCTGTGCTCCCCGCGTTCTTTAAGTCTACTCGGCTGTCCTTACCTCGTGGGCACGAGCGCACTCGGCTGTTCTTACGAATGGACATGAATAACGGTCAATTAGATGCGATAGGAAATCAGTTTTTACAAATTTTTACAAACTTTTACAAATTCGTCGATGGTGATAAACGCTTGTGTCGCGCTTAATTAAAAAATCGCCGAGTTACGCCGTGCGTACGGGCGCCCTCGTCGGTGGCGTCGTTCAAAAATTATCTCTTATCGTGAAAAATGTGTTTCCGCGCGCGATAAAGTCATTTGCGTACGGAATCGTAGACACTCGCGCCACTTTTTTTTTCAGACGTATAATCTCGCGTTTCCATGTCATTGGAGATATTTCCAGTCCCCTTCGATTAACCCTGGCCGTCTATCCCATACGGTTGCGCGCACACACACACGTACGGAGAGCTTTTTCTCCGCAGGAATACGAAGGGTTTGCGCTGCGGAAAAAGGGGAAAAAAACGTTTTTTTGGGCAACTTATACGGTTAGCTCTCGAGAAGGCTATCGAGTGTTCTTTGTTCGGCGAAGAGATGCATCTCCGTGGAGGATACCCGGGGCGGGACGCCGCGCGCGGAATGCATCGCGACGCGGCGCGGCGCGACGGCGTTTTTGCGGCGCGAGAACCGATCGAGAACCGCGCGCCGGACGCGCGACGCCGCCGTCGGCGTGTAAAGTCCGAAGTCGCTCGCGGAGAACGGAGGAGATATCGCGCGGGCGCGTGATACGACGTTTCGTACTTGATATCGTTCAAAGGTTAGGCATTTCCATTCGCGCCGCCCTTCATTGTGTCTCGCTGTCCAACCCGTCTCGCCTTCCGCCATTTACGCCGCGCTCCCTCGTTCGGTTCCTCGTTCGAGTATACAAAAGAACAACCGGAGCACCGGTTGGCGGCGAAGGGTGAGGGGGCGAGGAAGCCCAAGACCGTAAAGAGGCGGATGCCCCAGTGCTGCCCCGACGATCGTTGACGCGCACCGAAACACGGAAATATTTTTATGGTGCCGAGCGACGCGCCGGAACTTTTGTTCCCGCTACGCTTCTCTTTCTCTCTCTCTCTCTCTCTCTTTCTCTCTGTGTGTCTCTCTCTTTCTCTCGTCGTTGCCTCGATCCTGTCCCGTCGATTTCCCCCTACCACGCGCCCGCGCTTTCGACCCTCGCGCCGTATCCCTCCCCCATCCGTAGCTCCCGGCCGGAGAGTCGCGCCCCACCACTACTCTCTTTCTCTCTCTCTCCCTCCCTCCCTCTCCTCATTCCTCCGTATCTCGAGCATGCGAGCGGTAGAGAGACATGAATCGGCGTACGGCGCGGCCGTGTTTTCGAGCGAGTACGAGTGCGGCGGCCAGCGGTATCCGTTATTATCGTACGATCTGGACGAGAGCCGCCGTCGCTGTTGCTTCTTCTCTCTGCTGCTGGTAGGTTGGCAGCGTCGCGTCGCGTCGCGTCGCGTCGCGTCGCGTCACGTCACACGTGACAGCCATCGTCCCGGCCGCCGGTGTTCCTCTCGATGAAGAACGGCGAGCGATCCGAGGCGCGTGTGTCGTCTCCGTAGTAGCGAATTCCCCGAAGCCGACCGTCGCGTCGCGCCGGTGTGTGTGTTTTTGGTATCGCCATTTATCTTCGCCGACTAAGGACGCCGACTAAAGCGGCGGCCTTCCTGTTGACGTGCGCGTAAGCGAAGCGAGAGCGAAAGCGCGCGCCGATCCGCCACGTGCGATACGGCCGTGAAGGTGTGTTGCCCCGTGTTGTTTTCATGTTTACCGCGGAGGACCGCGCGCGTTGCGCCTACGATAGCGTCGGGCGTTATTGTATACACCACGCGAGACGGATCTCCTTTTCTCTGTCTCTGCCGACGAGGCCGCGGGACCACGCGGGACAGGCCCTCCCGATTAAACCAACGCCGAACCACGCCGCGACACGAGACCCGCGAACAGCCGCGAGTGGACAGCCCGCATTGTTTACCGTTCGTGCCGACTCGACGGAACGGAGTGGGCTTTGTTTTTCTCCTGGCGAAAATCAAAGAGCGCGAGTCACCGCGTATCAATCAGTTCACCCGCGTTAGCTCTCGTTCCTACCCCATACTGCACAAACAATGGACCGTGGGTCGTTAATAGCACACGTATCGAGCAACGAATTTCCGCGAATCGCGTATGCCGGGTCATGAATCATTAATGGCGCGTATAGTCTGGAGCTGGTTTTACGGAAGGACGGAGCGACGAGCGACGAGCGCCGGTCTACCCCGTCTTGTTTGCCGCTACACGCTGCTCCTTGTTGTGACTTGGTATATCATATTTTATGTATTTTCCCGTACATTTTGTACGCATCCGTATACACGAACGCCGTGCACGTGCGCCCGCGCTGGTTCGACGCGGCCGCGCTGCCGCTTAAGCTAACGCCACACTATGCGCCATTCGTGATTTGCGATTCGCAGAAATTTATTGGACATTCGTTATTCCCTACCACACTATTCGTGATTCGCAGTTTGTCATTCGTAACTTGTTATTTGTCGTTTCGCTCGCGTTAACTTAGACAATTTTTAACCTTAACCTGTTATCGCAGGATTTGTATCGTAAGCCTGCAATTAGTCAAGTTTCAATATTAGTCAGAAACCACTATTGTAAGCGTCTAACGATTCCGGGCCTAGAGAGGCCATATCGCGAAAGGTACAGAGAGGAGACGTAAACACGAAGGAAGGGAAATTCATGATTCGGAAGAGGGGAGAGCAGGATTTAGGAACCGTGTGCGAGCGGGTTTAGGGAGAAGAGAGTCGACTAGCGAGTGCGAATTACGCGTTTTCGGAGGTGAACGTACCAAGGAAGGCGAGCGTTATTGGAAGCGAGCGTGCTTCGAAGTCTAACTCCGGTGAGCGTACCGGGAGTCATCAGAGGAGAAAAGTGTATACGGGGTATTAATCCACGATTAAATAATAAAGACACTGTATTCGTTGAAAATCCGCAAGCTATCCAGAGAAAGAATCCTTACACTATTCTCGTCAAAAAACCCGCTCGGCTAGCGAATCACTGCGAATCGCGCGCGGCGAATCGACCAAGTTTTCCTTCACACTATTCACGAATCTCTCATAGTGTGGCGTTGGCTTTGGTAATAACGAATGTCCAGCGAATTTCTGCGAATCACAAATCACGAATCGCGCATAGTGTGGCGCCAGCTTTAGATAACAATGCCGGGCGCTGCGCAAAGTTTTACGCGCACGCGAGTGGTGATCTCTCGCGTGATGTATGGTAATCTGAGAATCGTGTATCGTAAACCGGCTATAAGTCTCGTTAACGTGACTGATCTCGGCCGAGTTTTTTTTTCCCCACCTTTTTCTCGCGACCCTGTCGGCCCGCGCGGACGTACGACGTATCCCCGGTTCTATTTCGCGTTCGCCGGATCGATGATAGATTCTCCCGTATGAATTAGTAATCTCCGTACGTTTTGCGGTTTATGCGCGCCGCGTCGCCACGTAAAACCGCAAGGCCGCGCCTGAGAGCCGTTTAACCGCGAATATTTACTATTTTATTATCACTCTGTCACCCAAGTCACCTAAGTCACCTATCTAAACTATAGTAACACGCGGTTATTCTCTCCGACCAACGCCGCGGCGGAACGTCAAGATAACGCGCGACTCATTCATTTGTTACGTAACGCGGCCGGCTCGCGTGAAACGAGCCGCGCGTCACGTACGGAACGTACAAAGCGATACGACGCTCGGGCGTCGTGGAACGGCGCACGTAGACGTGAAACGTTAAAAATCCTGCGCGGTACGTCTAATTAATTACGGACGCGGCACCGACGTCCCCGTAAATAGAGGCGAAAAAAAAAACCCTTCGGTTTATATATAGTCAAACTCCAAACGGGAGAGGACGCCGCGCCGCTTACGAGCTTACGGCCTTAATCGTTTGTTTACATAGCGAATCCGAGCTGCGCCGGTGCCAGGTGTCCACTCGAGAATCCTAACGTCGACAGTCGTTTTCCCAGAGAGAGCAGGCCGGAATTGTCTCCAGCCAATTTTGATCAACGAAGGGGGTGGAGGGGGGGGGGTCCCTTTCTCGCCTTCTCTTTGAAGCCGCGATCGTTTCTTTTCAAGTTATGAGCGACGGGTGGAAAAAAAGAGCATCCACGTCTCTCTCGTTTTAAATTACTCCGTGACGCCGTTTGACGTACCATGTACGTTTCGGCAAAATTACGGAGGGACCAGATCGTTTTCTCGCTTTCAACGTAATCTCCCGGTAAATCCCAAATGTCCCATGGGGCAGGAGGGGGGGGGGAAGCGGCTGCAACTGCGTGTTAACCAGACTTTTCTTGTAATCGAGAACCCGCCTTGCGGAGGGTTACGGCCCCGCGGGAGGGCACGCCTAGTTAAATATTCTACGCGAGTTGAATCATTATTAAATCGAATCTCTCGCGGGTCGGATCCTCATTTTCTTTTTTTTTTTGCGCGCGGTGCATAAATCAGTCCTGCATATTGTTAATTAACGGGTATCGAGCGGCGGAACGTGCATTATGCGCTCTTGCGCGCCGAACGTACACGGAAGACTGGCGATTCCACGTGCATTAGCATATTAAAATGTGCCGCTCGCAAGATCGTTGTTTAATTGGATAATTTGCCTTCCTGTTTTTTTTTCCGTTTTTTTTACGCAGTAGCAGTTTACACACTTTACTCTGTCCCGTCGCGTGTGTACATTAGACCGTTGCGATTGATGTGCCGCGGCGCGTTCAACGCTTTTCCTCTCTCGAATGACATACTCCCGATCGATTTCAAACAGTCCCCGTATTTGAAGAAGCTCGTCTCACAAACAGAAATCCCTTAATTTGGAATGTGGAGCTTTGTGGCGCGAAATAAACGGGCACGAACGTGCAAACTGCCCCTTAAAAGTGAAGCTCCCGCAGACACGACGTTGCCGTGAAAGTGACCGCTGGCCGAAACGCTGCGCGCCGCGATTCGATTTACTGATAATAATGCATGTCGATCGACGGAAAGGTGTTGCAATTAATTACACGAGAGAACTCCCGTTCCGCGCGAGTTTCGCGCGTCATTTCTGTACATTTTGACATTTTATTTAAACAAGGAAATAACATTGGAACGTGTAAATAAAAAAAATAAAATCAGATGATATTTTTGCGGTATCTCGTGCGCAAACAGAAATTGAAATTGTTCTCTCATTTGATATTTACGCTCGCAGCGTGGTTACACGTGGTACACGTGTCGACCGGAAAATATGTGGAAAGTTTTTTCCGTTTATTTCGGAAAGTTGCACGGCGAGCCCCGTGAGATAAAAAGTGTCACGAAAATTGTCACCGCGAGCCCGCACTTAGCCGGCCCCGCGAATGAGGTTACGTGAAAACGGAATTTATCATTGGTCGCGACGTCTTTAACGCTGCTCCATTAATAGAACATCTAAATCGGGCCGGTGAAATGTTTCGCCTTTTGTCGCAAGCATAGACGCGCCGTGAGACGTAACAGCTCTTTGTATTTAAATGCGCCGCGTCGAACGTAATTCCACGTTACAATGACAATAAATACATTATTCACATTGTTGTGTAGATTATCCGTAAAGTTGGGTGCACAGGTGTGTGTCTGAGCGCTGAACGCGGTTTCTTTAACCCGGCGTTGGAGTATGACAAGTCCCTGATGCTATAAGCGTACACTGAAAAAAATTTCTGGTTGAATATGGACGAATCAGATAATTCCTTTAGTATTTACCAGAATTCCTTTAGGATTTACCAGAATTCCTGTAATCCTACAGAAATTCTGGTAAATCCTAAAGGAATTCTGGTAAATCCTAAAGGAATTATCTGATTCGTCCATATTCAACCAGAAATTTTTTTCAGTGTAGTAACATTATTTTCACAATCGCTAGAAACAGCGGAAAAGAGCGAAGTTTATCGCGAGACAATTTTCTCAAGACAAATGAAAACGCCTTGCGCGGTCGTGCTTGATTTTGATGCTCAATATATTTGTTTTGCGAATACATTTTCTTCAAAACAGCAAATTTTCTTAATTACATGAAATTTTGGCAATTTCGTTGGTGTCAAAGTCAATTTAAAATATTTTAATACGTTTTAAACGTTTCATGCTATTAAATTCCGATATTAGCGGAGGTGTTCAATAGATTCCAGCTCAATGATTACGCTATTTTTATCTTAGTAACGTCAGGTTAAACAGTGATCGTGGATAAAATTTTTTATCACAAGAGATTCCGCCAGAAGAGGTTCGCAGTAATTGAATATTTCAAATTTAAAAATAATGGTATATAGAGGAAAGTCCCCTAATATATGATAGGGTTTCTGCAAAATTATTATAATAGGCATCATCTGTTGGCTACACCGTGAATTTATTGCCCTTGGAGTGAAATCTGTTTAGTAAAAAATTGATTGTTAGATCGTGTAGTCGTTGCGAAAAAAAGATTCGTGATTGAATTTGGACGTTGAAAACCTACTGTCTCATATTAGGGGACTCTCCTCTACTTATTTTGCTTCAAGATTGTGGAAAACGTTTATCTCGTATAGCCCGTTGTAGCCACGCTTTGTTACATTTTTGCAATTAAAATGCAACAAGTATATAAACAGAAATAGGAAAAAAAAGAGGACGCTGGGAAGATGAAACGCAGAAAAAGTTGAGCAGCGGGAAGAAATCATACGATGTAATATAGAAATTCGCGCGGGGCACAAAGCACTTTTACAGACAATATTGTCGCGTCGCGGAAATGGCTGTTGTAAATTAGAATCGTGGCAATACATAATAATCAAAGCCATAACAGAAATCACCTGTGGACCGATTGCGTCCGCGGCGCGAATAAATTTCCATCTCGAATTTACATCGGGATATAATTGACGTTTAAAATCCGAATAATTGCGACGCCGCGGAAAAACATTTTATCATTCATTTTTATTCATTCACCGATCACCGAGGGGACCAAGTTACTTTCGCGAACGAATTTTGACGCTGGGCTCTTTTTGCCGGCCGGAGAGGGGGAGGGATACGTCGTGAAAAATGCCGTAGACGTCGCGCCGTACACGTATCGCGGTTGAATCGAAGCGCGAGTCGGGAGAGAGTCGCGGGACCTGAAATTTCCAGCAGCTTCCACCTTGGGTGCCACGCCCTAGTTAGCCCGCTGGCAAGAATATCACGCAAAGAGATGAATTTTTGAAGGGGGGGGATGCACTCGGGCGTACCGACGCGGAAATGGCTCCCGTCGCGCGGGATAGACGGCGCGAGGGTATACGGCGTATAACAATGTTATACGCGGCAGGGGCGAAATTTTCGAAGCCGTGCTTACGTTGGCACGAGATATCGTTGCCGCGGCTTCCGCCAACGGGGGCTGCAATACAAATATCCGTGACGGCGGCCGCGCTCAGGTGGAGAGACCGGGAAAAGGCTTTTGGACTTGTCCGCAGTTTGAGCTTTGTGCAGGGGGGGGGGGGGGACGTCGCGAGGTGTCTCCCCATCGCAAAGTGGAATCCTAACGATACGGTTACGCGCATACGTGCGCCGCATTCACGCACGCACCCACCGGTCGTTCCGGCCGCTGGAGAGTTTCGTTTACATATCCGTGTACCACGGAGGAATTTCTATTCGCAAAATCACGCGTGTGTTCGGTCGAACTAATACGCGGGCGGGCGGACGGGGCGGGGCGCGGTGAGAAAATTTTTGGATACAATATCATTGTTTCTCCCTTCCCGCTCTGCTCCCTTTGGTCAATATTTTATTTCAGTTTCCATAGAAACGTGGGGAAAATCGTTAATGGGATTTTATATCGTGCCTATATCAAAGCTTCTTCGCGCCGATCCGTTATTGACAACGGGGGAAACTCGTGGTTCGATAGCGCCGCTGCTTTCTGAAATTATTACGAATTGTTATGCGGCAGTACTTTACGGGACACGTCATTTTTACTATATCTCACTTGGACTAAATCTGGAAAAATAAACCCCGGGAAAAATAAAGATGAGAATCCCGAGCAAGTTTGCAACCTTATTTCTCGGATGTCACATTTCGCGACCCAACGCCTCCATTTGTCTCGCGTTGTCACGAGTCCTCCTACAGGCGTGAAATTTATCCCACGACGTATCCGCGTTCTTACAACGGCGCGTCTCGCTTTCGCAAACGTAACGCCGCGCGCGTATCTTCCAATTCTCTGCGCGCGCGGCCTCGTCGTAACTCGGAGTCGTCGGCGAGACGCCGAAGGGAGTCGCATCTGCGTTTCACTTGCAACCAAACGTGGAGCTCCATTATCCGAAGGACGTCTGCATTATTGGAGCATCCTAAAGTTCCCGTTGGTCCAATACTTCACGCGTAATGCGAATCGATGCATAATGCACGAGCTGTGCGCGCGAACGTATGCGCGCATCGGTTCGGAGGATATGGGCGAGGACGCGTTTCGCGATGCCGAACGTGTGTCGCGCGCTCGTCGATGCATCGCGCCGATCTCGGAACAATGGAACGACTGCGCGCGCGCATATGCGTGCCTTCGAAATAACTGGGATTCCATCGCGAAAGCGTGTGCGCGAGACGGCAACCTGCTCGGGGACGAGGCAAACTGGCGGATGCGTGGCCGATTCGGCGACTCGCACAAACCGGACGTTTCTTCGTCGCCGTCGCCGTCGCCGTCGCTGTCGCCGTCGCCGTCGCCGTCGCCGCGCCTCTATACCCGCACAGAAATTTTAGTAAGGTCCTGGTAGGAGCCTAATAAGGATGCCTTAATGCCTGATCGGGTACTCATCGGGCAGCCCTGATAGGGCCCTAAATGTAACGTCGAGAATTAAAATTGCCCGATCAGGTTTTCCTTATCCAGACCTCATAACTTGCCCCTTGTTACGCCTTACAATTTCTAATAGGGGGGTAGTAGGGAATCAGTAGGCTACTTAAAAAATTTAATTTTTGAAACTAATTTTTAAATCCTGTTAAATTACATGGTCATCAAAGGTATATTTAGGTAATTGAAGTTTATCCATAATCCAGACAGCTCGCTGTCGGGTCACATCGGCTCGCCTCTTATACTAATACGGGATGATTTTTACTTACGAGATAGACGCGCGGTCGCGGCAGTGAGTGGTACTAGTACTATATATTCAGGTTAACGTTTGTCAAATCCTATGAGGGAATCAGGCGCACCAAATCAGGCACATGTCAGGAATTCCTTATTAAGGCATTCCTTACTTCCTGTTTATCAGGACCTGATCATACATAAGGCATGCCTGATTTCATTTCTACTCGGGTGATTTAGCCTTTGTCGCGAAACGCGCACCGTCCAAGTCTCTTGGCGCGAGGTCGCGAAACTTGACGACGGTCGCGCCTGCATTTCGTAGTAAGAGAATGAAACATTTACGAAAGAAGGCGTAGCTCTCATGAAGAATGAATCGGACGAGGTACCGAGAGTTGCGGGTGTACTTGATTTATTTACTGTTTCTCACGAAAATCGTGGTCAAGTGCCAACAGTTTCGGGCAATTCCCTCTCGACGTCGGGTCGATTGTTGTACGAAAAATATTTTTGTTTACTCGGATTAGTGGATGGAAGATACGGATCTCTCGTCTCAAGAGTTCTCTTATCTGTGCGTATCAGGAATTTACTTATCGGATTTCTAAAAGAAATGCCAGCAAACTTACGAAAGTAACAGTAAACGCTACAATTAAAACCATTAACGATTGAACAAATAGCTTCCTGTAGCTTCCTTTTATTTCTGAATCGCGCCATGGAAAAATTATATGGCTATGTGGAAACTGTATAATTTTCAATCGTAACTTCATAACTGTTATGA
Organism: Vollenhovia emeryi; assembly: GCF_000949405.1. Classification (NCBI taxonomy): domain Eukaryota; kingdom Metazoa; phylum Arthropoda; class Insecta; order Hymenoptera; family Formicidae; genus Vollenhovia; species Vollenhovia emeryi. Next base: position 3,001,304 of record NW_011967245.1, on the reverse strand, counting down.
AAAGCACGTAATTTTTTTTCAACTTTGTTCGTGTTCAACTGCTGGTGGATATTACGCGCGCGCGATGTTCGGTTTGGTAATATCTATTTTTGCAAATTCATGTCCTGCTGACTAATGAAAAATCAGTTATGTTAAATAACACACTGCATTGTTAAAAACGACTATTTTTATTTTGCATTTTAATAAACACAATACGTAAATGCGCACCGTCAAGAAAATTAAGTCAATTTCAAGGTTGCTACTTATTGAATAATAATTGCGAGCAACGATACACTTGGTACACTATTACGTTGGTTTCGCTGGATTTCGTACTTTGTATTATAGGCCGCCCTTGGGCACGAAAATTATATTCACATCTGGCAAAATTTGCCCTCGCTCCAACGTATTCAGCTCATAATTACAGGATAAGCTTTACGCGCATGAGCGAGAGAAGGAAGAGAAGGAGACGGAGAGAGGAAATTGCATTTGGCCATCGTATAAAATCTATGCGATGACAGCGAACATACACATTTGTAATATTTCAGCGCGATATCTAATTTTCATCTCGCAAATACTATCAATTACCTTCAATCAGGTCCGATTGTGCTAAACAATTGGACGTTAAAAGAGTAGCAACGCGCGTAGAATAATACATGCGCGAATGTACATATTCACTCTGGATCACACTCGATTTGTTTGTGGAGTTTTATAATATAAAAACCGGACGCGTGATAGACGTTTTACGAGGAGGGTGATTTGTGATTTGATATGAAACGTTGAACGCTACGTACGCTCGCGATATGTTCGAAGCATTCGAATTTATCGTAGCGTTTAGAAAATCTTCCTCGTCGTCTTTTTCGTGCCGTTTAATTTTTACTCACATAAATCGATCATAAACCCTATCAATTTTCCGTGAATCAATAATCGATATTTGAACGCCATTCGTCCGCCAAGAATTTAATAACGCCAGGGGAAAAAGCCTTTTATCGCGAGATACATTTTTTTTAAATTCACAAGTACTTGCTAATAGAGTTTGGTGAGACACGACGGGACGGTCGAATTTTACATAAATCGATGTTAAATAGTATCGGTTTGCCGTGAATAAATCGATATTCAAACGCAACTCGCTCGACGCGCGCATTTAACAATACGACGGGAAAAGCCTACCGCGAGAGGCACTTTTGTTTAAATTCACAAGAGTACTTGATAACAGAGTTTTACGGAGTATAACGCGACGGCAGACTTTAAAATTTAGAACATGAATGCGAAATGTTATGCGATTAATTTAACTTGAAAATTCTCCAACGACGTTGTTGCATAGATAAGTTTCTAAATGCGCGATAGCCGACCTACTTTCTATCGCAACTATTTGCGACACTTGTATAAATACAGCATGAATTTGCGAAACAGATTCTACTCGATTATATATTTCGCGCGACAATATCAAGATACGGCTAGCGAGCCAATTTATTTAACTATTAATTGCGAGAGATTGCCCGGGATAGCGGCCGTTTCACTTTCGTTTCTCGCATGTGCATGCATATCCAAGCACGTGAAATAACTCTATGGTATCGTAGCCCGATCTTACATTTAAGATCGTCTTAAGTTCATCTTAAGATGCTTACGGAACATTTCACCGGTTACAGAGTATTTAAAGATGATTTTAAGACGATCTTAAATATAAAAGCTGACTTATAACGTCTTAAGATTATACTTAAATGTATCTAAGAACGAACTATACCGGTCTAAGGCCCGCACCCGCAGAAAAAATTTCCTGATCCAATGCTATTACACTTCAATGTATCACAAAATAGGATCGATATAGCGCCAATCACATTTATTATAGAGAAAGGAATATTTCAATCTTAAATGAAAAGTTTGAATCTAAAATAAAATGATGGTATGCGTTGTCTTTTATCGAATGTCGCGGTGACAGCTTCGTGCGTTGTAAGATGGAGGGAAAATTTATTCTAAACAACGCAAGAATATATAAACTTGCATTTATATAAGTTACTCTTGTCTCAATATAGTAAGTCGATCCTTTTTAATTCGATAGAGGAGAATAAGAATTATTGACTTTTATTTCGACATTGTCTTATTTTTATACCAAAAATGAGGTTGCGAAAAATGTAAATGCGTCAAGAATATTTTTTTGTCTCGGTAACAGAAATCCTTTCTGAGGGTTTCACCAAACGTCGCTTAACACTTTAATCTTTGTTTAATTCATGTTTGTCCCGTTCTAAAGTAACAGTTGGAAAGAGACAAAGAACTAATTGAACTGAGCTTAAAGTTAAGCGACGTTGGCGGGCACCAGGCCTAAGAAGGATTTGAGATTTCGAAAAGTTAGTATCTTTATTCGATCGTATCCTTGATGTTAGCGGACCCACGGTACCGTTTACGAGAGAAATTTATTTGACAGTCCGCGCTCGGAGAAGATTTTCTCACGTTCGACGTGCGTCCGTACACGCATAAACGCACACGGTACGCTCAGTGATCGACATATCGCTAGTTGATAACTGCTAAACGAGAGGAAAGGAATTGAAAAACATCGCGCGCAAGTCTGATTTCGCAAGCGCTGTGGTGTTTTACATTAGGTATCTCATCCGGTACGGTAAACAATGTCGTTTTATCCCTATACTCTCGGAAGTCCGTCGTTGGAAGGCAATTTCGGAGGAAAAGAAACCCCCCCACTCGCGCAACGACGTCGGTATTACCGTAATTGCCCAGATATTACATTACGCACCCAACGGGATCGCCTTTGTGCAACGTGTCTCTTTTTCTTTGCGCAGTGATTTCGGGACTGTCGGCATGGCAAGTAATGTGGGACACGGCAACGGTGGCAGTGCTCTAGTGATTCTATTATCGACGCGCCATCGACGTCGTCTAGGTCCACTTTCAGCCGGAGGAACGACGCTGTATCTACGGCCCACGTAAGTACCTCCGCGAACATTTCCGACTGTGCCCTTCTGCGGATGAATCCCTTTCGAACCCAACGAGCTGGATCCCACCTTTGAAGACGCTCGTCTTGATTATCTCCTCTGGTTAGAGAAAATGGCCAACGAATTTATAGGGTGGTTCCGAAATCACCAGATGGTATCGCGGATGCGAAATTCTCGGCGAGCGTCCGAAGGGAAGAATAGAAAACGCTAGTGCGAAATCTCTCGCTTAATTAAGGCGACTCGTGCCACAGATTTATCTTAGATATTAAACTTTATTAAATCTGTTAAATCTGCTTATCAAAGTGATACTTTTTTTTTTAAATAACTTCAAGCTTGTTTGACTATATCTGGCGATGTTAGCGTTCAAGGCTCGCAACGTTTCGACCATGGGTTGTGGTCCCTTTCAAGCGAGCTAACAATGCAAAGCAGGAAATTTTGAGATTAATACGCGAGATTAATACGTGTAAAGTGCATAACCGAAGTCCGAGATAATTGATTTCATAGTCGAAGGTTGAAAGGTAACTACGTTGTTAAAGACAATACCTGAGAAAAGTCATGTACATAGATTAATGGGTATTTCGGTGATCCAAACAGGATTGTATTTGTGGCCGCGGAACTAAAAGTGGGAGTGTCAAGAGAAAAAGAAGCAGAAAATTCGGTTAATTAGCGTTGATCGATTTTTTAAAAATGTCTGTATATTAGTACCGTGAATTGTTTCAGGCATTTAACGTGTTGTTTCGCTCGCGAGTAACTGAAAGTTGCGTCGAGCTAATTGAGACGTTTTAATGTTGAAAGAGAAACGTGCGTTGAGAGACGTTGCGACGCCGAATCAAATATTTGTCGCTGTGCTGAAGTTCCCCCGGCTAGGCACGTCGCGGTACACCTTGTATACCCATTTCCTTACGAGGTCGATACTTGTCTCAAGTTCTAGAATCGAATATGCCGTGACTACGCGAGACTTCGCGACGGCCGACTTCTTTATGCCGCGCATCAAGTACACCTCATGCATCATGTGTCACTGATGAATGCCGATAGAATAATCGGGGCTGATATTCGATTACCGGTCGGTCGCCGTAGAATCGCGTGTAAACATGCCATCCGAGCTATTTTCGCGGCGCTGTTTTAAAAGCAAACAATTTACCTTGCGAGCGCCCGCGCGCAAAAAAAATATCGCAGTCTGTGTCCCATAACTTTGGCGAATAGAGGCAAAAAAAGAAAAGGGAGAGGTCCTCTTTGGTTTTTTTTAACGCAAAACGCACGTTGCGCGAGGCTTTGTCATTCAAAAAAAAGCGCGATCGTTATTTAATTTTGAGCCGGTAGTTTCGCGACTTTGAGGGCAGACTGTTTCAACCATCGGGTAACTTTTTGCCCTTTGGTTAACATTTTTGATCCCGTTGTAATGTTACCTCTTAGAGACAAAGGATGTTAACCAAAGGGTAAAAAGTTACCCGACGCTGGAGCAATCGGCCCTAAACCCGTGAATTGTCGAGCGACATTCTCGAAATACTTGGCTGTTTCGGAACGCGAGGTCTCTTTGACACGCGCGGACTCTATGGCGACTCAATTGATTATCGGCTAGAGAAGTTATAAAAGCCGCCGGGAGATTTCCCAACTCTCAGAACTCTCTATTACAATAATGGCCGGCCGATCGCCCGCGGGCAGGTTTTGCGGTGTATATCCGAAGTCTTGAAGGTAGGCACTCTTAAAATAATACCCGTGTTTCGAAATTGTGTACAGAACCCGCAGTATTATTACTTAAGTTGTAGCTGTGAGGAGTTTGTTTTGCGAGAAGCCCCGCAGAGTCCGTCCAAGTCGCTCGTACCTACTCCAGAAATCGCCGAGGATGTTTCCTAACGTTCTCGCAAATTCATATGAATCCTCGAGAGATTTTTCGAGACACCGCGCCGCCGAGCCGGGAGTCCGGCTAATGAGCGCCATCAATTTGCCCGCACGATTCCCGTAATATCGGGCGCGGGGAAGCGACTTGACCAAGTGCGCCAAGTACAGAGATTAAGGGTAAAGGCCGGAGAAAAAAGGAAACCGGAAAATCGACGGCGCATAATTCGATCCTCGGGGACGGGCGTCGTAATGATCACCTCCAAACACGCCAGCGTGTATATACTTGGGCGTACGCGGGGTGAGAGAGTGCGGATTACCGGCGACAGCGACGTTCACCTGTTTGTCTCCGCATTAGCCCGTTGCTTTTGCGCCGGATCACTGTAATCTTCCAATTATTTCACCAATTCCCGAGCCTGCCGCGCCCGGCCGTGGCGGCGGAAGACTGCAAATTAATACGCGTTTAACGGCGGACGCGTAAACGGAAAACATCCGCCAGCGTGCTCGCGGACGCGCGTTATCTATTATTTGCACAAAAAAACATTCATTGTTTACCGCGGAATCCCTCCAATTGGAAAATACCGCGGGGTATGTACCCCCGAAGTGAGGCTGCCCCCCCCCTCTCTCTCTTTCTCTATCTATCTCTATTTCTCTCGCGCGCGCGCGCGCTGTGAGAGGGAAAAAATTCTATTTTTTTCAGAATTCCGCGCGAATTCGATATCTGGTGTCGGCTAATGACTGGCACTGCTATTTGTCATTGTCACCTGAGTGCTCCAACGTTTTCGCATCGTAAACGAAGCTCGCGGCTGGGCTTTAAGATACCCAACACCGGACGGATTATCGCTCGAAATTCCATTACGCTTGTGCACACGTCATCGCTCAATATATACAACGGCGTACGAGGAAACGTGGTAACTTCAGATTGTTTGATGTTTAACGGGAAATCTGTGTTGCCGCATTGTGTCAATGCGTTGCGTCACGTGTGTACGAAAATATCTCGCTGACAAGGCGGAGATAGCGCCGTGACTAACGGGCGAACGCACTCGCGGTTCCCCGACTCGTGATCGGAGTCGCCAAGAAATTTCGCCGATCGCGGGTCCAGCCGTGCGATCGGTTTGCCGGTTTCGCGCTACGGCCCGCTCGCGATTCGACCGATACGCATTGCAAATATATATTACATGCATGTTATGCGCAGAAAATGAATATTAATTGCAAACGTATGTAAATCGAAGCAGATAAAGTTAATGTATGATAATCACGAGTGTTTCGACGAGATGATAATTATCGCCGGTGTCGCAATTATATTCTTGCAATTTCCATTGCAAACAAAAGCCTCGCGAGATGTTGGTATTATCATTTTACGAGCATCTCCACGCTCGTAATATCGCCGGTATTTTTTTCTCTTTTTTTCAAGAACACGGACGTCTTGACGTTAATGTTCCACGTAACACTCTTCTTCCTCAGACCTATCTCGATTGTAGAACGCTGGGTCTTCGAAACGTGGATGGCATCCGAGTGGAAAGCTTACATGTACGAGGGAAATGTTGATGATAAGTCGTAATCGGACACGAGGTGCCTGCTCTGGGGGGAAAAAAGACAGCAACCCACTTTGGGGCCCACAATTAGTAATCGAATTACTTGGATTCGTAACTCTTAATCTTTCACGAATTTTACCCCGCGTAACTAAAAATCGCAATTAGCTATTCTAAACTGATAAAAAAAATATCTTAATCCAAAAATATTACTTTCCTCAAGAAAAGTATTCATTAGGTTAGCTCCTAATGGCTTATTAACTTAAACTTAAAAAATTACAAACATTAAAACATGCGTTGCTTTAATTTTACTATTTAATTTTATTTAATTTTTATTTTACTATTTAAATTTACTAAGATGTAATTTTCACAGCGAAGAAAATTGGATTTCTTATTTAACGAAAGCAATTATTTCATTAAAAAAAATTGTATTCTGTATCTCATGAAATCTTTATTTGAATGTAGAAAATGTAATGATTTAAATTACTTTACTTAATATAGCACACAGATTTACTTGAAATTTGATATTTTTATTTAAATAGAATAACACTTAAAGTAAAAGAAATAATGTTAAGTGAATATATTTACTTAGTTAAAAAAAAATTTTGTCGGTGTATCCAAGTATATCCAAGATTTTTAAGTAATACTAATCAAAATTCTCTCAATTAGTTCTGTCGATATTCAGTAACGCAAAGGTAACTTTTACTTAAGAGGCACTAACCGAAATGTTAAGTTGCTTAATTGCAAAAAAATCAACATTTTTCCCAGAGTAGAGTGTTACGAACAATCCAAATAATTCGATTACTACTTGTGGGCCCCACAATGGTTTGCTGTCTTTTTTTCCCCCGCCCCAGAGTAGAGAGGCGCAACTCGGAAACGCGCGAAAACCGGGAGTCACGCGAAACACACCGGGTAGGCGATCGACGCTGAACGTTGCGCAATCGAGATAAGAACGAGGCAATGTATGTATCGATGTACGCGCACGGTCGTTAAACGTTATACAAGCGATCGAGGGGACGTCATTGGCTTTGCAGACGTGGCGCGATCGTGGGCAATAATAGGAGATTCTTTCGCGATACCTTCGCCACCGTCGGAAAAGTCGCCGTAAATCCGGAAAATTGCAGAAGTCGGAAAGGTCAAGGAATACCGCAACGGGTCAAGGAGATTGCGTGTCTATAGAATTTACCGCGGCGATGAGTGGGCGCGAGATAGCGATTTGTTTAACTAATAATTATCGGCGTAATGAGCGTTAAAAGCGATTTCAAGGGAAAAAAGACCGATAAGAGATAACCGCGAGCCATTATCTTTTCTAAGGCTGTTAATTCCCTCATTGTGCTGCCCAAGTCTTTTGGCTCGTTTCTCCTGAACGATTATATAGCTCGCCGTCTCGTGACGATGAATAAAAGTCCGCTGGAAAGTTATTAATCAAAAAAGTTGCCGCCGCATATGCGTTTGTGCGGCAACTTTGTTCGAACGTGACACATATGCAGCCTTAATGAAACGGCGAACTTGTTACGGCAACTTTTATTTCAGCGACGGGTGTACACGCAACTCCGATGTGACATTTAATGTTTATTCCAGCCCGGAACGAGCTCTCGCGCAAAGCCGCTACCGTTCGCAAAATCGTCCGCGCGACGCAAGTTTTTCGCGGGGACCGCTCCCTTAATTCGCCTACCGTAAACGGCGCTTGCAAGTTACGGCCGTTAAGAAGATAGACGACCGGTGAACGTCAGCCACCTCGTCCGCTGACGTCAGCGACGAGGAAGTACGGCGATTGTTGCAACGAACGTTGCAGCTCGCGCTCGCGCATAAATCAGCGGGCGCGAGAAAGAATTGTTTGACCACTTGTCAACGTTTCAATATTACGCGTGTCGTTATCTCGAGCGACACTTCAAACTGCAATGACGAAACGCACGATGAAGCTGTAGCCCTCGTCTTACTTCATTTCTCGTTTCATCCCTATTTCGTTTACTCGATTCAATACCGTCATTTTTTTTTCCCGAAGATGCTGCAAGTTATATTGGAAAACAGATTGACGGCGTTTGGGCGATTCGCAAATAGACCACCCAGAGATAAAGAGGGAGAGAATCAGAATCATCATTTATTAAACGCTCTGGGACAAGTAGTTTCCTCAAGCGTATAGACGCTCTTACACAGCAAACAATAAGCTAGGCTAATGCACTTAGTATTTAGAGTATACATAACGCAGTAAATAAAAGAAAGAAAAGTAGAAAAGAAAAGATATGACAATATGAAGGTTAAGATAACTAAGTAGCAAACATAAACATATATAAAGAAACGCAAGTAATAGCGGACATAGAGGTAAAACAGATACCTATAATACTACCGACAAGCATTGCATTAAGCACTCAATTGAGAGACATAAGAAGGCAAATAGCCTGAACTTAAAATCACCGATGGTCCCTGAATCCCGAATGTCATGTGGAAAGACATTCCAGGACTCGGCCGCAAAACAGCAGAACGAGCGTTCATAGAACTCCGTCCGGCACAACGGTGGAATAGAGAGAGAGGGGGGGGAAGGAGAGAGAAAGAGAGAGATATGTGTTCGAAGATAAATGTCTAAAAATATACCTTTTCTCTCGGGATATTGTGTAAATTAATCTGATAATGGTATTGATCAGCGTATTCGGCGCTGCAGCCTTATCATTGCTCGGCGCCGCCGCAATGTGGCACGGGTAATACGATCATGATCGATTCGCGGTGGATTTTTTTGTTAGGGCGCACCCACACGGCAAATGCGCCGAGCCCACGGTGCGATCGGGCGCTCTCATTTCCATATAAATACACTCGTCTCCGTCTTGAGAGATATTCTTTTATAATTTGTTTTGGGATTTTTGTAATGACCCAAGAGACATCTTTCGCTCCGTTCATCATTTCGTCTCGCCGCATCGAGATCCTAAACTTCCGCCACCAGCCGTGTCTCTCGTTTTATTACGCGAATTTACTTCAACGACGTTTACGTAAAAACTGTGCGCGCTACGAGGTGTCGGGCGGTCGACCGTAAAATAACTTGGCGGAAAAGCGTATCATTAAAAACACGAGGAAATATCAATGCGTCGTGGTCACGCGTCTCGTTTAAAAATTGCAAATACCCCGGCTCCTCTTTTTTTTTTGCCATGTTGCCGCCAGTCACGTACGGGAAAATACAACCACCCTGGCTGAAACGAACCTAACCACGCGAAACATCTGCGAACGTCGCAAATCAGTCCAACGTGTACGATATACACGCAAGAACGCGCGTAAACGCGCATGAATGAGTGTAAACAAATATGATTCATATAACGCGCTGGTATTTCAAAGAGATTCGTAGGTTGAAAACTGCGCAATAGAGACGACCAGGCGTCGGTATCTGTAAAGCTCCCCGCGTATTGTAATTGGGTGAGGAAACGTGTGCGTGTGCGTGTATGCGTGTTGCGCCGCGCGTTATTTGCCGCCAGTAAAATTATTCCCTTCAAAAGATAAGAGAGCAGAATGGAATTACGATGGAAAACAGTTCGTTGAAATGGAAGTGATAGCGCGCTGACAGCCGCGAAATTCGCGAGAGAACCTCGAGGGGGGGGAGTTTTTTTTCTTCTTTTCTTTTCCGAAAGCGACGCTCGTTTCCGGAGAGATACTTAGGCTTTTGAGGAGAGACGGCATTCGTGCGTTTCGAGAGCGAGGAATAATATCGGAAAAACGATACGCCTCCTTTTGCAGCTTTGCATTACGTTGCCCGGTTCGCGTACACGGCGTTAACGCGTTGCGGCGAAAACCTGGAGTCCGGAATGCAAAAGGAGCACATCGGCGAATGTTTCAGTTAATTCGAACTCTCTCGGCGCCGCGGTAGTAAATTTAATGTCCCGCGACATTCTCGGGCTTGTTCCACCGCGGTTCGCTTCCCCCTTTGGGGTCGCGCGCGTCTGATGTGGACGCGCCCTTATACCGCGTTTCCACCGTATAATTTACGATCCAGCAACCTTGCCGTTTACAATAGCGCGCTTAATTCCGTTCGCAACATTGACTCGTTTCTTCTGTCGCCTGCCGCGATTGCTCGACCCGAATCCCGGTGTACCTTTTTGGTTTTTGCCGAAAAGCGGTCGCTTTATCGACCTGCCGCTTATGGGGCAAACAGGGCTGCGTCGGCCCGCGCCGTTTTGCTTCCTTTTAGAGATGCGACGGAGAACAGCTCTGAAAGTTAGATGGAATTTTATTATATATCCCCGTCTTCGAAATCGCGAGGTGAAAGCACTCGCGCACACGCCACACGCTCGCACTTCGGGCAGTTGGAGATTTGGAAGGGGAGGGGGGGGGGGAATTACCGAACTAGCTATATTGGTCTAATTTTGGTATGCTTTGGTTGTTTGCATGGTGTTGTCATGACGACGATTCATCGATATCAAACAGCGGCAGAAACCGCAGAGTTCCATCAAATTTATCGGAAATTCGATTGCGCCGAAACCGACCGATCAAATATATTAATTGTATTAACCGTAAATACGCTTATCTTTCTAATTATTTGATTCATTTGCCTGAGAGGGGCAAGTTCTGGCGATTTCCCGATCGATAATCGCGCTAACGATTTATTATATTATCCAGTTCTTTACTCACTTAGGGCCAGTTTCTCAAACGTCGGTTAGCCAGAGTTCAGTCGACTCCCCGTCTTCTTCCATCTTATTATTTAATTAAGAAGAGACGGAGAATCAATTAACCCCCGGTTAGCAGTTAACCGATGTTTGTGAAACTGGGCCTTTAATGTTTTCCGCGAGCTTACTCTGAATGTGGCCGACACGATACGGTTCCTGGCTGAGATCGGTCTAGAATCTTTCTGGGGATATCAGTGCACATTTAAGCAACACTCATTTTGTCACTGCAAGATTTGCCCGTTGAAAGTTTTTTCTCGAGTTTGAGAGACTCGCGCCTGGTACAACTCGGGAAGTATAGTAGAAATCACGCGGGGCTGCGTTTCTTTTTGCCTGATTTCTTAATTATCGGCGCCGCATATTACCGTTATTTTACGAAATAACAGTATCGAGGGAAATTATTCAGTATTCGCGTATTGCGGCATTAATGTACAAATATTTGATCGGTTGTTTACCTTCGGTGTATCCTGGACCAATGTGAACGCCCGTGGTGAAATAACAACTGTATCTTTTATCAGTATTAGCCTGTAAATATTATCCGGTGACAAATCAAAGTGGAATGTATTTATTGGCTATTATCTATTAATTTCAGACAGTAAACTTTTCATGCGTAATATCAACAGCTGCTGAAAATTTCAGCTGTATACAATAGCGAAAAGGCAATGAGTTAATAATACTCCAATTAGCAGACAAATTAAATTACACAACAGTGATTCCCTTAATTGGCTAGTTCGCGCTACGCAACGTTATTTAGAAGATCGATCCCGGATTTATTCGCGGATTAGTCCGCCGATACTTCCGTAGATGAAAGCTTCTCACGCGGTGTGGTGAGAGATGCAATTTTTTTTCAAAAAACTGGAAATAGTAATGAGAGCTCGCTCGGTTTATTTTCTATCCGCACTAATGATACTAATCTGCTAAATTGTTACGGTCAGTATGACTGACATTTAATGACACGTAACTCGATGTACCTTTCTCACTGACCGTAAGAATAATCCGAGGGGGAAACCGCTGAGGGCATTGTGGTGTATAGATTTGCGGTATTACTGGCCATTTTTTTGGGCATTAGGCCTTGCTGGCGCATTATAAAGATAGAATTAGATAAAACAAGATAAATAATTTACTGTTACAGCGATGACACGTCTCTAGAGCGATACAAGTTCTGCGTATTAATAACTTGAATGTACACATTTGTTTAATCCATTTATTTTATTTTATTTTATTTTTAAGGGCAAAATTTTTGGTCAGCGGTTTCCCCCTCGGAGTAATCCTAGAGCTTCGTGGATATTTAGACTTCTCTTTCGAAAATTTTTTAACAATTTAATTATATAGAAATTCGACTTGCTGCGAGAACATGTTCGCAATCGGAAATTCTCGAAAAATCGCGTAATCTACGTCCGTGCGTGAAACACCGAGAGAGAAAGAGCCGCATATCGATGTAATGACGTGGAATATAAAAAGAAAGTCGCGCGTTTCCGGAATTTCGAGACTTTCAGGATTATTAGCAAGCTTTTAGTTCCATTATCTAAAACGACCGTGTTCTCCGAAATGTCCCGATACGCTTCGTTGCTGCGCGCATCGCGCGTGGCAAAGCGGCGCATTGTCATTTCACGAGTCCCCCTTCCCCACTTTCCGACGCGTGCGATCCGCGCGAAAGCGCTTCGCGCTACGTGCGCTATCGACGTATCGCCGTATCGGCGAATCGATACGATTCACTTCTTCGTTTCGGGAAGGTCACGCGGAAGAGAAGAGGGGACGTGCTGCGGCACGTCGCGATCCCCCGCGTCGAACGGCGGCCTAAATTCTAATCGTTCCAATTCCCGCCGGCGCGCGAATTGCACCGAACCGGACCCCCGGTCTTGTTTACGGAAAGTTATTATCGTCACGTTTGTTTTCGGCACACGCGGCGCGCGGCGTTAAACGCGACCCATTCAGGCCACCCCGGGCATAATTTTCCGTAGTATTCACGAGCCGCCGTTCGCTTTCGTTTAGCGCCGCCGCGATATACGATGGCGGCACAAAGATAATCCACCCGATAATTCACCGCTTCGCTTCCACGAAAATACATCGCAATGAAGCGGCTCGAGCGAGCGAGCCTTGCGATTCGCTGTCCTTCGCGCTCAACGAGTTTCCGAGAATAGAGAAAGTAACAAAGGGGTTTTAGAGAGAGATGTCGATTTTAATGCGATACGGTTGAGGACAAATGGACGCCCCGCTACGCAGAACAATATGATATAAATTGGAGACATGAGAAACCCGAGTGCACGCTTTAGCCCACTTCGAGTCGCAGCGGCGGAGACCCGTTTGGTATATCTGTTATCAATTTTTTTTTAGCAGCGCTGCCCCGCGTCTAAATATCTACTTTTCGATCTTCGATGTTTGGCGATTCTCAAAATAGTATGCTGATAGAGACGAATGACCGCACCGTTCGCGGATCTTCCTCTCGTAAATCTGCCTCTAAATTTAAAGCGACGAGACCACGTCATCTCGGAGGATTGATCTTGTTGTTGGACCGACGATTCTCGTATACATTATCTTAATGAATTAAGCTATTTGTTTTTCGGTGGCGCGATACGGGCGTGCCAGAGGCGTAAAAAATGTCAGCTCAATTTCGCATTCACCGCATTTCGACCGAGTGAGGAATATTTACAGCATTAATATTATTAATTACAGTCCCTTTGAGTCCCATTCGCGATGTCGCGACGCAGCTGCCTAGAATAAAGTGACCAGATTTTTAAATCGCGACAGGTGAAAGAGAAGCCATTTTAATTCCCCCTGCTCTCTGTAATCTCTCTCCCTTTCATACGCAAAAGGAAAAAATTGCGACAGCAAATATAAAGAGTGCATTCACGGATACGAAAGCTAAAATTAATATTTGACATTCATTACAAAAAAGAAAATTAAAAAAAGCCGTTTCTCTTTTTTTTCCCCCCCTCACAGAGACTTGTTAGTAAAAGTTAAACATTCTCACGCGGGGACCCGAATGAAAACAAAATTGAATTAAATCAATTTTTGCACCTTTTGCGACGTCGAATTATAAATGCGGGCTCGTTTGGGAGCGAGATACGTTCGGCCTGAGAACAGCTTATCGCGATTGAAGAGACGAACGCCGGGGATAACTCGATTCCTCATTCGCGAGGCTGCTTTGCATAACTGCCCGCTCTGGCGCATTGTCTTTTTTTTTCTCTCTCCCCTTCGAGAGGGCGGGAGACGCGGCGTTTCGGCGAATCTCGGGTCCCGCGCGCGATGCCGCTCAATTCGACGCGAATTTGAACTGCGCCCAAGTTTAATCACATCTTACAATAGCCGCGCACAGTGCGGGTCTCTGTGTGTCTTATTGTTTGCAACTCGAGACTCGAGTTGCTTGGGCGCGCGCGCAACAATAAACTCGCGTTATCGCACCATACGACACCGAACATTGTCGGCGGGGGCACCTACGCGCTCGAATTACCCGTCGTAATAATGGTAATCACGGATGCAGCGCTTCATTAGTCAAACAATCGATTCGCTCTCGTGATCGACAGTTATTCAGTGCTCCTACAATTAAAACAAGACGCCGATCGATTGCCCCGCAAATGAAAACAAGAAAGAGACACGGGGGGGGGGGGGCCGTGGTGGTGTCGCGTTTATCCGCGCCGGCAAAACGAAAGAATAATGCCCGTGTCGCGTGTTTCGCAGTTAAAACGACAATCCGAGTAGGAAGGAGAATAATTCATATAATATTCCAATCGAGAGCGCACGGGGCTTTGTAATTAACGGAATCAAGTGAGTTCAGTGGTGGTTTCCCAAACAGCAGGCGCGTTTTCTGTTCCTACACTGGTGAACTTGGTGCAATAAATTGGAGTAAGACAGGCATGGTTTTTCTCATTCTGTCTCGCTGCACTAGTTCACACCAGTGCAGGAACAGAAAACAAACTTAATGAAAAGCGACGTAGCGGCGCGATGCGCTTGAGAAAAGGACACACGCTTCGACGAGAAATAAATTTATCTGTACTTATAAGTTTCATTTATCTCGTGACTCGGCAGGAATATTATTTCTAAATTTTTTGCGAGT
>NW_011967245.1:2977558-2983564 GCF_000949405.1 Vollenhovia emeryi | reverse complement strand
CGCGCTATCGCCGCGCGCCGGAAACGCGGCGAAATCGTGGCGGTGTGAATCGGTGTATCCGCGGCATCGTCGGCGGGCCGTCGCGCATTTCGGGACCGTCGTATGTACGCACGTGTGTGCGTGTGTATATGTATGTATGTATGTATATATATATGTGTGTGTATGTGTGTGCGTACGTGCGTATGCGCCGCCGTCGATCGCGGTAAACAGATTCTTGTTTTCTCCCCGAGGGGCCAACTATTTGCCAACCACTAGTACAAGTATCTACTTGGAAATATAAGCACTTCGATCGGTGAGTAGAAGATAGCTTATGATACTCCTCGGTATAGCCCGTACTCCGAGCGGCTCTTTGCTATTTTGCCTTTGATATCAGCCACTAAGAGAATAGAAAGTACCGGCGCGCGTGCGCGCGCGCGACAGAGAAGGAGAGATTTATAAATATTTTGGAGCGCGCGGTGGACGAAGATCTAAAAGATTATCCCGCTTGGACTCGATTTGAATCCCGCGAGGCGTTTTATTACGGCGGATGTCTCGCGCTTATATCGCATAAATATTTGCCGTGGTCTCTTCGGTTAAATCCGCCTCGATATAGATGAAATTGATTTTAAAGCTTACGATTGTGTGCCCGGTGGTTTTCACCCGTGACCTCGTTTTATTTTTTTTTAATGCAAATATAAGCTCTATTCCCCAGGCGGAATTCCGGTATTGTGGATCCACGGGTAGCGCGATATTCTTGGCGAGATAAATCCCGTTTCGTTTTCATACTTGAATATGAAAAGAGAATCAGATTTGCGAATAACGTCTTTCAAAGGCTGAAGCTAGATGAATCTGATACGGTAGATAAGCAGTTGGGTTATTCAGGAATTTCCTTAGGTGGCACAAAGTTACGTTACGGAGATAATTCTGTCTTACATCATTTTTGCAGGAGTTTTCTATTTTTCAAGATTTCCTCTTTTTGCTTTTCGCCCTAACGTTAGCTGCGACCGTACGTCGCACATGACGTCGGACGTATCGTTCGCTTATTTTTGCAGTTTTCTATTTTTCAAGATTTCCTCTTTTTGTTTTTCGCCCTAACGTTAGCTGCGACTGTACGTCGCACATGACATCGGACGTATCGTTCGCTTATCCACGAAATAACGGAAGAAACGGTTATCACGTGCCCTTAAGGTAGTCATTTCGTAAAATCATTTATGTGAGAATTGTTTCAAGTTTTTACAGTTTATTCTTTACATTAATACGTGCAAAAGAAGACTAATTAAATTAAAATTGACCGTCTCAAAAAAAAAACTGTTAAAGTTTGCTATGTTACACGAAATATTACGTGTAAAACACGTTGAATATTGTTGCACGTAACAATACAATTCGTTGTAATATTATTACACGTGGCATATTATTTACACATATTAGTATGTGTTTAAAAAATTAATATTTGCGTTTGCAAACGCAAATAATGGCGCATTTTATTTTTTTTAAGCTTAACGGTGAGTGAGATTCGTTATATGAGAAATATGTTAATGAAGTAAAATAGAAGGAACAACTGGACAAAAAAATCGAAATTATTGACCGTTCCGTTTCAACAATATAAACAGTTAAAACTGAAAAATGGGAAGAATTTTGTAGTAGACATGAGTAAGAGATGTGGCAACACCTCAAACTATAATCTTTCGAATCTATTCTCTATTATGTATTATTCGTAAGTGTATTCTTTGGAACACTATTGCATCAAGTCTGGAAGACACTTTTGAGCATTAACAACTACCTGTCGCGAAACAGCTACCTTAAAGAGATCATTGTTTTCCACTGCGATTTTAAAAGTGAAAAGAGATACGCTCGCAAGTTGACGATTTCTCCTCCTCCGTAGACGCTTTTTGTCTTGGACAGGGTTGTGCAAGCACTCTGCTCGGTGAGATTATTTACATTGCAAATACTATTATCATTTCCTTTCCGTTAGGAATAAACGATAAGAGCGCTTGTTGTGATTCGATAAGGTCGCTTGGTGCGTTATACGTGGTTTAGCAATGGATATCGGAGCAAGTGCGTGGATTATCAGTCTGCGAAATGTCGATCGGATGTGAGACGCGCGTCCGCGATAGACCGGTCATTTTCAACAATTCCCTCAACAGGGGAGACGGAACGGTATTCGTCTTAAGAATTTCCTCTAAGAGTTTCCCAGGCATTCTTACGATGCTTTACGTAACGCGGAAAATATTTCAGAGACACCTTGTACGCCTGATTACGCCTCTGCGATGCCGATAATACGGAGTTAATTGCGAAGCGCCGCGCGGATCGACATTTTCCGGCCGGAATTGACATTTGAAGAATAATTAATGCTCGCAATATTATATTAGACAATATCGCGCGCGGCGAATTTTGATAAATGGATGCGTTTAACGCCACTGTAAACAGGGATCCGGGAAATCGAATTCATAATTCGTAAATTGCCTGCAAAAGCATATCCCATAATTCCGTTGACGTGAAAATTCACGGGCTCGTAATTCGCAAGCGCTACACTTAAATTATTTGCAGCGATAGCCAATTGCGTTTGCTAACCGCCGATGACTTTTCGTGACATTTCCAGTTCGCTGCCTCTCCACCGCCCACCGCGCGTATGATCTCTTTGATTTGACCGGCCTCACATGCGGAACAATTAATTATTTTTATCGATAAAGTGCGGCCGATAATATACCCTGAATAAAACACGTAGAAATACCGCGTAATGTTTTGCAACAAAGTGAAACACTGAAATATTAAAATCAAATTGTTGGTCTCCCGCTTGCGCTCTGATTTATTTATGTCGGAGTTTGCCCGAGAAACACTGCAAAATTTAATTAATTTTTCCAGGTTATTTCTCTCTGTGTGTGTTTTTTAATCGGATTGATTGTAGAAGGAAATCTTCTAACATTAATATTCAGAAAAAGAGAGAGATATTAAATTAAATTTAAATTTATTTCGACACGAAACCTCCCGCGGCAGCTTATGCTAAAAAGGCCGTTTTGATAAAAACGATTCTCTGACCCTCCAGTCATCGCGCGGAGTCTTCAAAAGTCCGACGTTTAGTAAAACGTATTTTTTCGCGATAAAATACAAACCTCGCCGTTTGAACTTTTCAGTACCTTTCCGGCAAACCCGAAGGTTCTCGCGAAGCGAGATTGCACATGGACTCGAAAATCTAATTAAACAAGGAAAACATTTGAGTTCTCGACGTACAAACTGTAAATTGATTTTTTTTGTTTCCGTATTGAGGTCTCACAAGACGCAGTCGATTTAGCGAATAATATTGCGACGACCGAGGGGTTAAACGCAGTACGCGGGTGTTTTCCGCAAGTTAAAAACATCATTTTACAATTTAGTATTAAATATCCGCGTGTTTTACAAAATAATTTTTTCTCCAATTTTGCGCGCAAAATATACTCTGTGGGGTGAGGAGGGGGGGGAGATGTGTTTATTCCTTTATTAAATTTCCGGCTGAACTTTTGCAACGACGGCAATTCATTTCCTCTTGCACTTTAATATCCGAGAGCTGTTATTAATTGAGACCTCGAAATTATCGTGGCATTGTCCGCCGGTGTTAGGCAATCCGTGTTGGATTGCCGATTATCTATACGTTAAATTTACTCGCGATAATTACAGCTATTTTCGCGCGTTTGCGCCAATCGTTTCTCGTGTTTACCGACGACATCAAAGAGTGTTTTAGTCGCGGGTAAATTCACGGCATTCGCGCGCAGCCGGGTGTCGTAATACGCATTGAAACACGAACTAACTATAGCGACTTTTTTTTAATGATCAATGGAAAGCGGGAAAAGCCGATTTGATGGGGGGAAAACGACATAGCTTCCGATATGCTCTGATAACTCGCAAAATAACTCAACAAATTAATGCGGTATCCAATAACCATGACTGGATATTTTACGTAACCCCGCAAAAAAATTCCATTGCTGCTAAAACTGGTGACCTGGTCGGTCGCGGAAACAGGCCATCGCGTTTTTATCCATTTTTAAACCTGCCATTTAGCAACGGAAAATGCACGGTGCAAAAAGGTACATCAAGTGATCGGGTATCGCTTCCGAGGAGTAAAAAACGATGCGGAGCCTCGACGTTTGTATCGCAACATCTGCAGTAACGTTTTGTCATCCATTAGGCGCGCGTCTGACAATAAATATACGAGTCGACGAGAGAATCGACGATGAACGTTTAAACGCGCGCAAACACGTCACTAATGATCTCTGATTCGCGTTAGCCCAGTTGCCTAGTTGCAGCAGCATCTGCCGTCAATAATCGATAGAACTCCGGCTATTTCGACGTGACATTTAATACTATCGGCCGCACTTTCTGCGAGACCGCGTTGTCCCAAACAGGTACCGATGAAAGAGGGACACGTTGGCTTCGCTGTGTTTTATCCGCGCTTCAGAGTGCTCCACTTATCCAGTCAACTCGGTAGCGATACACGTTATCCGTTTCACACGGCTGACGTTTCGCCTAACGCTGGTGAAGTTGAAGCCAACGGCACACGATACTGTGTTTCCTACTGGATTGCTTGCGCGAACCAATAAGGCTGCGGAGTTTTGGACCAGGTGACTTAGGCCCTAAATCCTGATTGGCTCTCGTAAGCAATGCAGTAGGAAAAAATAGTACCGTGTGCCGTTGGCTTAAGTTTCTCGCGAAGGCAACCGGTTGCACCGCCGACGTTAAATTGGAGTCTGCAATTCGAGGGGCGAGCACTTCTTAGAACACTTGGCTGCTCCGTCTGCGTCGCCGATAATACAATTGCAGTCTACACGCGGATTATCTCGGATTATCCCGAACGTTTTACCTTTCAGCGAAAATTTGATTGGTCGCGCGATCAAACTGCGATTGAGGAGCTTAGCACCAAGCCAATTCTCATCCTCGCACGCTCACGACCTTCTGAAGAATATTTCACGTGCTCGCAGAGTTATTATACGATCGTCCCGTAGCGACTTGCAATTTTCGTTTCTTCGAGTACGGATTAAGGACGGTTTGGAAAGTTCTTCGATTTACGGTTTTCTTACTTCACATACTTCAAGCAATTAAGCCGTTCGTTTCTGCATGCGAGATTTGCAGCCAAGTGAAGTTGAAGGAAATATCTGAATGCGCTGCAAGCGCAGGAAGATTAACTGTTAAGTGCGCGTGGATTTATGCTAAGTATTACGCTGCATGAAAGTCTGTATGTGTATTTATACGTGTGCGAGCGTGTATTACCGGTGAAAAGCACCAGCATTCGCGTTGAAAGGTTTAGCCAATGTAACGTAAGAATTCGTAAAAGCTGGGTATTCTCGAACCTTTTCAATTTGCCAAGCATGGAAGTTGATAGAATTCGCAGCGCCTTTCACTTCATGGAAATCTTGGCCTCCGTATTTTGATACTAGAATACAGAACGGTCTAACTTCCGAAGGCGTCTTTTCTCCCCGAGATGACTCTTCGTATCGCGTATCTTCGAAATTCGTTGCAATGCGTCGAATTTCGTGTTTACATTAATTAAATATATTCAGGTTCAAATAAATAAATAAAATTAAATATATCCAGGTTCAAACCCTGGCTGAGGTAATATTTTTCGTAATAAATTTTAAATATTAAATATTTACACCGAGAAAAAATTTCATCCAATAAATCTGTTAAATTTAATTTTTTTGATTACGTTTTTCGATTAAATTGTGGATACATCCGATAAAATTTATCCGATGAAATTTGATTGAAAAACCGATCATATTTTTCACCGGAAATACAATTTAATTGGATATATTTGTTTGTTATTATGTAATTGGATTGTCCGATTATATTTAATCGGACATTTCTCTCGGTGTAGACATTAACACCCTGTCACGGCTCTTAGTCCTTTATTCCTTCAAATTTGTGTTTATCACATTTGAGCCATACGAACTTTAATTAAGTAGGGGAACAGCGGCAACGTTGGGACTGCGGGTAGGTTGGGATAGAGCTACTGGATAAAGGATAGCTGACTCGTCCGCCATCTTGGAGCCCAAACGTTTG
>NW_011967245.1:2967870-2976976 GCF_000949405.1 Vollenhovia emeryi | reverse complement strand
CAGCGTGACATTGTCATTGTAGAGCCGGCTTATCTTCCAAAATGAGTGTGTTTTAGCGCGCTGACGTTTTCAGTGTAGTATATGTGATGCTAGCGATTGGTTGTGTAATACAAACAGAAATTGTGCGATTTTTGTGTTTTCAAAATAATATTTCTGATATTTTCATCATTAACAGGTAAGTGTAATTGATGTATAAAAACGGGATTTCGACTTTGTAAGCAACATTGTGCGTCTACCAATCGATTTACACTGTTTGTTGATGAAAAAGTACGATTGTACTTGAGCCCACGTGCTTCTCATACAATCAGTGCTAGCGGGTACGTTGGGACATATTGGTGTGGGCAGGTTGGGACATTGCGAAAACCGTGCAAATTTAACATTTATGCTGTTAGTCGGTGTTTTTAAGAGTACCTGATTACCTAATTAGGTAAATATCAAAGAAAGTCAAGTCGAGGAATTACTGACTACAACGCATTATTAACCGCTATTAAGGCAATAATTATCGAGGGGAAAAATTCCATTGCCTGCATTGAATGTAAACGCGAAGTACATTTGAAATGTGCGAATATGACTAGATCGTACTTTATATGCCACAACTGCGAATCTGATTAATATTTTCAACTCAGTTTTACTTCACTTGCTTCTCTTTTCAATTTACAGACAATAAACATGGGTTTTTAGCCAAAACAGGTGCAATGTTTTTCATTTTTGTAATGTAAAATAAAATATCCCAACGTACCCGCATGTGTGGGTACGTTGGGATATTTTCGACTTTTACTAAATTGACTATAACTTTGTTGGAATTTGATGAAATCGCATGATTTTTTCGCTAAAAATGTACTCAAGGAAATTATCTATTCGCCTAAGGCATTTGTTTTTATTGTATAAGCGAAAATAGTTTAGAATTCCCATTTTTGAAAACTAGTCCCAACGTTGCCGCTGTTCCCCTATATATTGTATTTATAAATGTGCTAAATATATATAGGAAAAATATAAAATTACATTGTCACTTAATCGGAGAGCATTTCCGTCGATGTTCAATGTTTGTCTTCAATTAATTTTCTTTCAATTATTTTCAAGCGCCACTCAAGTCAGACCAAATATTCTGTGTTGATTTGCAAAAATATTGTTAATTGAATTTGGAAACGAATAAACGATTCGGCAGAACCGTTCGAAAGTTGCAAGAAGAGACGTTTATCTCTCGATCGAATCTTGATAGAAAAAGATCGAGGAAGATTTTAATTTTTTTCAATGAAGCGTTATTCCCGTTTACGCCACTGTCACTTAATCGGAGAGCATTTTAATCGATGTTCAATGTTTGTCTTCAATTAATTTTCTCTTAAATTATTTTCAAGTGCCATTCAAGTCAGACCAAACATTCTGCATTGACTTGTACAAATATTGTTAATTAAATTTGGAAACGAATAAGCGTTCGAAAGTTGCGTGAAGAGACGTTTATCTCTTGATCGAATCTTGATAGAAAAAGATCGAACAAGTTTTTAATTTTTTTCAATGATGCGCGTGTTCCCGTTTTACGCCACTGTCGTCGAATGCACGCTACAGCAACTTGCTGCCAGAAATTTTTTATATCGAGTGGAACGATCGTGGGAGAGGTAGAATCGTGTTGTTGCCGACGTCATTCCCGGTTTCTCGGCGACGATAACAGACAAACGAGGCACGAGCGCCGGCCCGTCTTATCACCTTGTTATCGTTATCGCGCCGAGTTATGAATGGGCGGGATCGCGCCGTGCCGCGGCTGCTCAACTGCGGAGGGGTTGGGGGAGGGGAAACGTCTTTCATAACGTACGAAGGCGCGTATTTCACGAAATTGAAAAAAAGGAAATAACGGGCGCGCCTCCGCGTGTTGTCGGCCGATAATTGCGCCCGCTGTTTTAAAGGACCGCCGAGATTATCCGGTGTTTTAATCGCGGCGCATGCGTGCGTTACGCCTGATTTCTTTTTACGGCTCGTAAGTGATAATGCAATTATATGCGGGACGCAGATAAACGTATAACAAAATAATTAGCCTGTATATATCAAATTTATAAAGCCGATTGCGCCTCGACGAAAGTATAATTAAGGCCGATTATCCGCGGCAATTTGTCCTCCCTCAGTTTTTAACGTTAAACATTCGTGGCGCATTCCCGACCCCTAATCACGTGTCGGACGCGAAATGCATTCGCGCATTGGACCACCCGGAAGAAGATTCCCCGTCGTTACTCGCGATATAATTCGCTCGGTTCGAACTTAAATCAAGCAACTGCTTGAAATACCGAATGTTTCGGGTTGGAAAAGTTGTAGATTCCGACGCGAAGATATCTCGTTAATTTTTTTCCCTCGCCGGAGCCGATAGAAGCCGAAGCGGAGGAAGAATATAAATCGGGGGGAGCTGCCTTGTTCGCGCGCTTCCTCATTTTTCGCGCGACGTTTCGCGCTACCTGCGCAACTCGATATTCCAAGTTTTGCCCTCCCCAACCCCTCCCTGCGAACACGAGCGGAGACAGAAACGGAGGAATCCGATTTGAAGACGAGACCTGAACGTGAGAATACATGCGCGCTCGCCGCGTCGCGGAGTCTGGGACGCCATCGAGATAACTCTCGGCGTTAAAATATTATCAGCCATAATTTAGCTACACGAGAGAAGTAGCGTTGCGCATTACAGCTGACATACAGCAACGGTGTGGCGAGGCGAGCTCTCGCGGCAACAACCTTGTTGGAAGCCGGGCACAAGAACCAAAGGCCAGCGGTGCAGCGCAGCCGGAGCTGCACCGTGCGCTCTTGCACTTTGCCAGCAATTACGTATTTATGCGAATCCACGAGAGCTGTTGCCACGATTTCTCCAATTCTCGTCGTTATTTGCGTACGTCGGGGATGGTAACGCTACGCCGTCGCGGCCATTGTATATCGCGGCGTCGCGTCGCGTTAAATAATATCGCACCGCGAATTGCTAGCAGCTGCACACGATTCTTCCTCGTTATGGAAAGTACCACGTTTCTCTCTGTCTCCTCCTTTTTCTCTTCGTTATTAACTCGCCGTCGTTGTTCCTCGATGTAACGCGCAGATTAAACTGCGAGGACGAACACCTCCCCCCCCCCCCCGTAATTATTCGAAATGTCAATTCCAACGTGTGAATAGAGGTAGAGCAGTAACGCGTCTAAAATAAAGTAAACAGAAACAAGTCTTGGGCATAAATGCATATGACTAATTAAATCATTTTTTGCCACCTACGATATAGAAGAAATATAAGAAAATACTGTATATTTACATGAAATTTGCAAAATATATTTTTAATATATAAAATAGATATATCAGGATATATATGAAATATATGCCTGCATATGTGAAATTAAATCACTCTTCGCCGTTTAAAATATATGATGAATATAAGTAAAGAAGGTATATTTTTACTGTACCGAAGAACATACAAATTGTAGTTTTTACTGAGGAAGACCCGAAGAAGGGTCGAAACGTTTAAGCTATTAAAGAGAAATCTTGATTCTATATTGTGAGAACAGAGTTCCGTTCATTTTGTGGCTCACATTGGCCCTCAATCCTTTCTACATATTTTCTTTTTGGGAGCCTTCACAACGCTTTGGAATATATATACAAATATTTTATATACATACAATTATACATACAAATATGTATATATATGCAATTTATATAACACATGTTTTAAAATATATTACATATATTATACATATTTTTACATGTATATTTTTTCATGGAGGATGAAGTCGTCTGGACAGACACCAACCATTTGTTCGGAATAGATGGGAACCTTTGGAGCCCGATATCTCTGGGGCGTTCAATAGGTACACTCTGAGAGTGACATGTCTGTAATCAGCCTGACGAGACCTTTCGTTTGGTACCTAATTTGTGACCAAAATCGAAAAAATGGGGCCATTTGCCTGCGGACACTTGTTTTCACTCTTTCAACTCTGGGGAAAAAAAGACAGCGACCCATTTTGGGGCCCACAATTAGTAATCGAATTATTTGGATCGTTCGTAACTCTAATCTTTTAGTCTTTTATATCGTTGTTATATCTTAAAATCTTTTAATTAACTAAAAATCGCATAATATATCCAAGATTTTAAAGTAACACTAATCAATTCTCTCGATTAGTTCGGTCGATATTCAGTAGCGCACAGATAATTTTCACCTAAGAGACACTGACCGAGATGTTGAGTTGCTCAACTACAAAAAAAAAGCAGTCAAAAATTTTCCCAGAGTATAAGAGTTACGAACAATCCAAATAATCCGATTACTAATTGTGGGCCTCAAAATGGGTTGCTGTCTTTTATTTCCCAGAGAATCCTAATCCCAATCTCAATCCGCGGGCTGACACGGGCTTTACGACTTTTCATTCTGCAACTTTAATCGCTTTAGAATCATGTACGCGTCGCACTTTCATATTCCTCTCAACCGCGAAATTCTGTTTTACAAGGTAGACCGTGGCAACGTGTTATTTTCGTCGAGCGGCGGCGTGATTAATTAGCGGATCGGTATTTAATAAGTAACGGGGCGCGGGATCAAAACGCGGGAATAAACAGGCATTTAACGTGGGCTCGTAGCGATCGCGGTGTTTTATTTACGCGGGGGCGCAAATGCCAGGCCGATCGACGGAATCGCATTGTGTGGCTTCTAATTTCGCGTGGATGTTTATGTCGTGTCTGCGGCGGCCGTTATCGCGCGGTATTACTTGGCGGCGCAATTAACGTAATTCGAGGAGGAAATAACGCGGTGCGACCGAGGCAATAATCGCGGTCTCGCGAGCGCGGCGGTAAAGTGAACTCTTGGCCCCGCGCGTAGGCCCGCGTATTCGAAACTCGTCTGCCGTTTCGTTTCAAGTGCGTCTCGTGAGTGCCGGGGTCTCCTCCTCCCGTTGCGATTAGCGCGCGCGCAAGAGAGAGAGAGAGAGAGAGAGAGAAACTGTCGACGCAGGAAGTGCAGCCGTAATAAAAACACGAAGGCTCACACGATGCGGTGAACAATTACGGCCTACGTCGGCTGCGCCCGTAAAGACTCCTCTTAATCGGCCCATTTGCGGTTTAACGCACTCGCAAAGCTCGGAAAGGAGCCTCCACGTCTGCGACGCTCTAAAGTGCCACTAAGAGACTATACTGCGACGCGTCATCTTTTTCTTTTTTTTTTTGCGTGAAGAGATTTCTGTCGAAGTTCAATGCGAGTTTAATTGTCTAGATTTACTCTCGGAAATCTCCCGTGCCTCTGTCCTCTCTATTAAAAGAGAGAATTGCCGGGAGGACTTTTTGCGCAACCTTTTTACGCAACTTGACGAATCGTATTATTTAACGAAACGTGTTTTAATGTCGTATTTTGGCTCGCGCCGCTATCATTGTCGCGTGTTTATCCTTATCTGCCGTGCCCGAAAATTGCGTGTGCGCAAAACAATTTGTCATTTCTGTTGAATCTCCACTGAATTCTCGGCAGGATTCACGTGAAACGCGTTATCTATGGATACAGTCGTTATGCTTTTTTTTTCATCCAACATAAATTCCTTCTATGAAACTACATAACGTACAGCTCTTTATACACGTGAGGTCAGCATTGCAGGAAATTTAAATATTTACGTACGTATGCGTACACTTGGGCAGATAACGCCTATAAAAAGTCTGCAAAAGGTAATGGAATTATGATGCTATTAGAGACGACCGCTTCCGAGAAATCCCGGTAGATTTCTCGGGCGCGCCGTAGATTGTTTTCCACATTGCCTCTCGTAGAACTACTTATGCGTAGAACTCTCGTATGTGTAGAATATGCAAACGTGGCAATCTATGTGCTAATGGTGTTCACGTTCCCGGCTATTCCGCACAATCATTTTCGTATCGCTTACAGGGGAGCGTGTACGCCGCGGCTGCGCGTAGACTCGCGGAGTAACCGCGCGACGAACTCTTCTCCTTTTTTTTCCCCCCCGTTATCTAGAATTTCAATTCTATTCACATTGGTGCGCCTTTTTTTGCCTCCTCCCCCCCATTCTTACCGCTTTATTGAAATTCATTCCGCCGCGTGCGCGTACAAGTAAGATTAACAATATATCTCTCCGTACGCGCTTCGCCACCGACAGTATTTTATGACGACAGTTTTACGCGAATCGGCAGATTTATGTACGCACATAGTTCGCGCGCGCGCGTTTGGACGTAGATTTGTACGTTCAGTTAGAGCGTGGCCCGCGGCGCCGTTGATTAACAAATCATTTTCGATGCTTGGAATCGTGCGCGGATAATTGGGCGAATCCGGGCAATAAGTCAGCGCCGCGACGTTAATCGCGAGCTCCGCGATTCGCGTCGTTTAACGGGCAATCGAGACTGTCGAGGAATGCGAAAAGTTACCGGATCGATGGTTAATGCCTCCCTTGACCCTTGCGCGGAATGTTTCATTAATTGTACAGACCGCTGCTATTCAAAGGGGCTAAATGGAAACTACACCGTCCGGTAGAACGCGTTGATTATCGGCTGGAAGAAAACCAGACGAGCGCGCGCGCACGCGCACACACACACGTGCACCGAGAAACACAAGCACCCACATGTACGGAGAGTTGGAGAAACATGACAACTTCAACTTCTTTTCCGAGATAGCGAATTCCATCGGCAGTTCTAAAGGCTAAGAATGTGGCGTAAGTGCAAGAGTGACTTCTAAAGGCGCGACCTGATGTCGCCGAGTGCGCTGCTAATCCCGCGCCACACCGTAACGCTCGACAAGAAAGTAGTGAAAGGCGAAAGGGAGGAAAAGAATTTTCAAAAAACGCAAGTTCAATCCGCACGTGAAAGCAGCTCGCGCCTGGGGGGAGGAGAGAAATTTTATTTCACCGCACTTTTAGGAGCGAGAGGAGGCAAAAATCCAGATGGAAAAGTCCGTCTGGAGACATACATGGTGTCCCAGAAATTTCTATTATTGTTATTTCACCGCCGCGGGTTGCGGCACCGAGTGCCGGATAAATCAGAAATTTCTCGATCCTACTCTCGAAACTTTCGGGCAATAATTTAATCATACGGAGATTCGAATTGACTTTGGATATTCTTTGAAAGCAAAGTTTCCCGAAGGCTGTCTTGGAATAGTTTACCTCGGACACGTTTGAGTATCTAAGACGTGCAAATCTTTTCAAAATAAAAGAGCAAAATGGAGGATGAGTCGATAAAGGGTAAAAATTGATGACTGTGGGAAAAGTGTGCTTCTCAAACATTGTACATTTTTAAGAAATTGTTCTGAAAGTGTCGGTAATATTCAAGATCCTGGCTACGTTATTCGAAGTGTAACCCAGTTTTGTGCCTCTCGCAATTACAATAATGGGAGCTAATGCATCCGTTTATGCCTCCGTGCGTACCCGAAGTAGCCGTCTACCGGCATCGAGCAAGTTGCGATGATGACTTTCGCGATCAACATTTTTTTAAGAAGAAAAAAAACCGAGTTCCTCGACGAAGCGTGGCGCGACTACCTGCCACAATGCAGCGAAGTGGAAAGGAAATGCGGGGAAAATGCACGGGGAGAAAATATGGAACTCCGCGGCAGTACACGGTGTACAACTTTATATACTTGGCGCAAATAACGGCGCAACCTGAATAACCGCGTTATCACGAAATTAATACCGTTGGCTGGTTGCTGCCCGGTTTCTCGAAGCAGCCGATCGCGGACCGATCGAAACGGTCACCCAACGTATGCAGCCCGCTCGCGATAACAGACCCGCGAATAAAACAGTCCGCCGGCTCGCTAATTGATGCGTGTTCTAGATACCGTTAACGGGGAGTATGCAAATCAGTCGGAGGCAGAGCAGAGCGCGTTTGCGGGCGTGGGTGTGATGAAGTGAAGTGAATTGAAGCGTGGCGATTGCAACTTTGTGAATCGCCCCGCGGGCACGGGCCGGGGACGAAGGATCGCGGACACACGGCGTTGACCCGGGGGCCTGCACGGACGCAAAGTAGCGCCAACAAACATTCGCGCTGCCCCGCCGTTCCACCGCACTTTGCAGATCCGTTATGTGCTACGTGATGGAAGCTGCCCGAGAGGATCGTCGACCGGATTCTCTCTCGGCTCTCATAAAGGTCGTGGGCTCGGTGTCGCGGGCCCCGAACCGAACCGATCCGATCCGTTCCGACCGACCGCAGACTGCGGTCGCAACAACGTTAACACCGCCGCAACGCGGCCCCGGCGTCGCACGGTTGCACGCTCGAAGGCGGGCGCGGCACCCTCCGTGCGGGTTGCTGCAGAGCGCGATTTATTAATTGACACGTCTGGCCGTCATTGTCGACGCGCCGGCGGGAGAAAAAGGACCGAAGCGGAAATGTCCGGAGCGTGGTCCGCGCATAGGCGGGAATGTTACATCAATCACGTAAATGCACGAGGGGGAAAGTTTCGGTGCGCTTGTCGCGCGGAGAGCTTTGCGTACGAGCTTCACATTCCAGCTAATAACCGGTGCCGATCGTGTCTATAGGCCGCGCCTGCTCGGTTTCACCTTTTCGGAATTGCGGCGAGCAAATTCCGTTCTCCCGGTGTTCCACCTCTCGCTTGCCATCGTTCTCCTTTCGCGGCGTCGCTTCGCGTATGAAGGATATTGTAGAGGGTATCAATGTCAAAAACACTCTCGATGTCAAAAGCGAAGCGCCGCCCGATACCGCATTCTTATCGAAATACCGTAAACTCCCTATTCTATTGCGCCCCCGTCCTTTGTGCGCGAGCGTTTACGCACCGGAAGCTTTTTTCCTCCCTTCCTCTCTTTCTCTCTCTCTCTCTCTCTGCAGGTGAATGCGGGAAACGGGTCGCGTTGCTCCGGTGACTTGGTCTTCGTCAGGAGTATATTTTTATTCGGTCGAACAAAACGAGCGCGCGATCGACTCGATGCATTTTAATCAATTCGAGCAACGCCCGGGGAGAAGAAGGCAACGAAGAAAACGCAAATAAACGTAAAACGTGCGATATATCCGCGGCAGATCCGCCGGCGATAATCGTCGCGCGCGCAACTTCGGCCGTATTCATTTTCTCGCCCGACCTTCTCGTTTCTGCGCGCATCGCTAGACACGCCGAATAACGCGAGCCATCGCTTCTCGATGTTATTTTAATATGAAATTATATATCCGCGATCTCTCTCTCTCT
>NW_011967245.1:2957500-2963166 GCF_000949405.1 Vollenhovia emeryi | reverse complement strand
TCTCTCTCTCTCTCTCTCTCTCTCTCTCTCTCTCTCTCTCTCTCTCTCTCTCTCTCTCTCTCTCTCTCTCTCTCTCTCTCTCTCTCTCCCCCCTCCCCCCTCTCTCTCGTCCCCTCCGCAGCATTCCAACCTTTCCTCCGACAACCCGTGCGACATGTAGCGAGCGACATGGATGTAACGGTGCAATTTTTTAATTGATACGTCGACAGCGTATTCACGGGCGCCATTAAAGCGTGGGATTACAAGGCGGAATATGCGATGATAAAGAACCAGCTTGCGGAAAGGAGGGAGAGAGAAAGAGAGAGAATCGCCGTCTGGACATGGGGCTACGCCCCTCGAATTCCGATGCGAAGAAACGCAGCTTTTGCGACATAAGCAACAATCGATTGAATAATTATTTTGCCGGACTGGAGTCTCTTCATTTTTTTATGTATAAGAAGGGGGGGAGAAAAAGCAGAGAAGGTGAGTGAAAGGTACGTAGTGTCCGCGCAGTTTGACGTTGCTGAATAATATTCTTACAAAACAATATATAGAAAACGGCCAATGCGGATCTAAGGCAAGATGTAGGTAGTCTATACTTGTATTTGAAGTTTCGAATCTTCGAGAATTGAAGTTTTCAAATTTTTCGAAAATCTGATATTCGAAGTTTCTGCGGATTCTTCGGTTGCGAAGCTTCGAATAATCAAGACCACTATTTTGAAAGTTACGTTTAGCATTTTTAGATGCTACATTTAGCATTCAATACTCCCCTTTTCCGTATTGTAAATTTTCTTATTGCGAAAAATATTACCTCAATATTTTTACATTGCCAACATTTTGTCGTTGGAGCTCATTAACCATTTACTAGAGAATGCTCCACTTTACGTCACACAGAATTTTAATTGCTGCTTATGTCTAAGCATTACTGCGTAATATTTTATAGAATCCCCGGCGTGTGAGAAAACAAAATTCGGGGAGGTTTTTCCAATATCTATTGTTTCATATTTTATTATACATGGACACGCGCGGGCATATATGTAAAAATATGTACATCAAAATGTCAGAAGAGGTTGCATCCGTTTTACCTCCGAGCTCCACAAATTCCGAATATTTGTAATTCCACTTTATGAATTTTCAAAAGATTGAAAAATGACTGGCATTTCAATACCTTTAAAAGCTCTGTGAAGCATTTTCAAGTCAGCCGGAACCGTAGTAATCTTCAATCATTGGCAGTGCAGCAACGCATTAGTACACAAAATACCCATCTCGGCTTCTTTTTTTTTGGTATTAAGCAGGGATTGGTTTAATCGCGCGATTGCCACGATCGACGTAAAAGTTCTCAAATGCAATCAAATGCACTTTTGCAAATTTAAATTTCAGACCAATTAAGCGTTCAAACGCATGAAATACTTCCGTACCGGAGAAAATACCCGTGTGCAACTGAGGTAGAATAATTTTATCCCCCCCAGATGGGGTAAATTCCAGGCTCTTTGCGGTGGCGGCTTTCGCCGGTGTGATGCGAAACTCATTTCGATGTCCGTCCCACACAGAGCGTGATCATAATTGAGGCGCTCAGAGGAGAAAGGGCGAATCGGGATTTAAATATGCAGCACAATCTTGTTTAGCAAGACGGTTTGAGAACTGATTACAGAGCTTTGCCGTGTGTTACTTCAGAACGTTGCTTTACTGCTCGGTGTTTATCTTGTTAAAATGCGTTTTCGTTATTACGGTTCTTGTCAATTTCGCGCTGCAATTTTTAGATAGCCAGCCTGGGAATAAACTTATCTCGTGTAGTTTAAAGAGCATAAATAGAATGCCATCGGGTTGTACTTAACATTTTTGTACAGAATTTTGTACAGAAACCGTAGCATTCAGACGATTGCATGTGGCGCGAACGATACGCTGATCAAAATAGCCGCTCTCTGATATTTTTTACAAAAAGTTCCTTACAAATATACGAAACATGACGGAACTGTCTGGTCCAACTGTCAGGTAACTAATGTTATATCGAGAGGCCGGGCGTTTGATTGATATACATGAAATCCATACATAACTGGTGTTACACCATATAAAAGCCACGGTCACGAATGACCATGGCGCGTTGAAGTCAAAATGCATACATATGTCCCGCCGGTGACTCGCGCAGAAAGGGACGAGTGTTCCACCGATGGCCATGTAACGCCCGGCGTGTTAATATCGGAAATTAAAAAAAGCGTGACACATGGTAATTCCCGATCGAACTTTTACCCGGAAAAAAAAAACGAAGCCGCGTCCCGCGGTGGGTAGAAGGCGCGCCGGTCTCGTCGCATTAATAATACTTATTGCGCGAATTATAAAGTGAGTTATTGCGAGGAATTTTATAAATTCTACAATACGCCGATAGCGCGTCGCGGGTAAAGCTTCGCTGGAGAATAAGAGACTCGACGGGAAGTGGAAACGGACCGAGAAACAAATAAATCCGCGTAGGCGTTTTGCAGGACTTGAAAAGTGTATACGTTGCGACTTTTAAGCCATTTTAGAGATCGGCGTTAATTCCGCCAGCTCTATTTTTAATTGGATAGTGCATTAGGATTATTTAAGGATTTACTTCCATTCCCCCTTCCCTTTTTTTAATGCAGCACTTGGGATTCTGTTTCTAAATGCCGTCGTGGTCATTAAAATGTACGACCGGCACATACTATGATCTCAAAGATTAAAATGCTTTATCTTCTCTATTTTCAGCGTTGCCACGTATACCACGAAAACGTAAATTATCCCTAAAGAATATTTTTCTCTCTTTAGCAAATGATCCCAAAATGCACACTGTCGTAACATATGTTCTGAAGTAAACTGCACTACGGGTAATCTGTTTAACCTACATTTGTAAAAGAATTTATTTCAAAGAAATGTGACGCTACATGAGCTCCGTATTTTGTCGCCCGGTATCTTTTCGCCCGTAAATATAACCATAGGAACATTTAAAAACCCGTGGAGGTTTCTTTGTAGTTTACCTTGACGGGCTTTACTTCGTTACATCTCGAATTAACTTTATCCAGATAAAATACATTTCAATCATCTGGACAGAGGGACGCGTTTTTACAGGAAACATTTAATTATTTCTCTCGATTGTTCGTAAATTTTATCCCCGGATGAAGATCTTCTGTCCCTCCAATTATCTCCGGCAGAAAAATTATTGACACTTGGAGGAAAGAAATGCAACTCGGAGTTGTACAGAAGTGAAACATGGCGCGAGAGATATGGAACACCCTATATATCATCCGACTGTGTTCGAGAATTCTCAGCAACAAGAATACAAAGAGAGCCATAATAATAAAGTTTCGGTCAAGGCTTCCCACCGCCAATTTATAACGGCCTTCCACGGTAGTTTATGCAAAAAAACAATACGACCGTCCAAATACGTCGTAATTGCGGTGCAAGTCTATCTCGTTTGTTTCGGTACGTTCTACAAGAATGCCATAATATGCCGTAACGAAGGCGCATCGCCCGGCGAAAAGGAGCCGGTGGAATCGCGCAATAATCGAATTAAAGACTCGCGTAATGTCAGCGAGGCATCGATTGGGTCTAATTATCGGACATTTACTGCGAGCGGTGATTTGTTTGGACGTTTAAGAATGTCCCTCCTCGTCTTTTCAGCGTCGGAGGATGACTTGGAAATAATTTAAACAATAAGTATAAAATGTCGGGGAGATAACGATCGCACGGACGGCCAAAGTGGCTTTGAAACATTGTCAAGCGTCATTTTAAAATTATCGATCTCGCATAACTTCAGCGACCATTATGAAACCATGCGGTCGTCATGGCGGCTACAAGACTACAAGGTTGCAAGGAGGTGGGTCCCTTCAGAGATGTTGCAAGGGGGGGCAGAGGGGGGCGCGCGCAGATGCCTTCGGGTGTCAGTCTACGGGAACGCCGCAAGGGCGGCAAAACTTTTTGCTCCTGCTCCGTTCCACTCGGGAAAAAATCAGACGAATATCTTCGCGAATAATTAATCTATTTTCCCCGTACCTTTTATATCGCTATTACAATTTTACATTCATTTGCGACGGTTTCTTGAGTTTTCTCCCCGTTATAAAGCTGACAATGTTCCCGGCCGATTGAAACGGTAATTAATCGCCTTTGCAAATTGAAATTAAACCCGGGCCGTCGGGGGCGACGCGTTTCGTCCGTCGTCCCGATAAAAATGAACCGCGGCGGAGCAGATCCGTTGCGCGGTGCGGAAAGTCGGAAAAATTACTAATTAATGGCGGCAGTTCATCGGGCACTTGGGAGAAAGACGCGTTAGATTTATCTCACCGGTCAATAAGAGGGGAATTTCGTGAAACGCGGTCCAATTTGATTCCGGAAATATTTATCGTATCGTGCGCGGAATGGGAGGGGCCCCGACTACATTGTGTAGCTCCGGGGCACCATATATTCCCTGTACGTCTCTGGATCCCTTTTCTTCTCAGGCAACAGTCGGTTGAAGCGCATTTGTTAGCGATGCAGAATTCAATCTCTACTTCGTGGCGAGGAACAACGGATTCGTGAAGGGACCTTACGAAAAACTTTCAACGAAACGGCGACGCGCGCGAAGGGGAGTGGGGGGAGGGGAGGGGAGGGGAGGGAAGGAGAAGCCGAACGGTCAGAAAAATGGACGCGTCCAACGGAAATTCTTCGGGTGGCGGGTAGAGTAGCCGATGCTCTCTGCAGCTCTCTATTCCAAGGAACGGATTCCGCGCGGTACCCGGTGTGCGTCGGAATAATCGGGGACGAGATTATACACACACATTATAAAAGCGCCTTTATAAACGCCACACTTATCTTATTAATATTAAAGGTACCGTGTCGGGGTGCAAAAAGTACACAGGGAGAGTAGGCGCAACCGGTAATCAAGATTCTTGAAAATTGATTTTTTTCTATTGGTAATTAGATTGTTCCCGGTCGTAAACAACGGCGATCTCGTAGACAACGGGCGAGATGTCACAGCGCCACGTCCCGTCTCCGAAGGATGGGATGCCAGCGATCCGTAAAATTGTTTTTCAAGCGCCGCGGAGAGAAAAGGACGGACGCGGATCGTGGGCTGCGCGAAACGTTTGCGCTTCGGGTTTTCCTCGAGCGGCCCGAAGTTCCTTTGTCAGTATCGAAGCGGGAGTGGATCGGCGTCACGATTGTTGACCGAGGTAGATCGCTGACAGCCCCCGGACGGCGCCGCGTGCCATTGTGATATTGACACGCGGACCCCGAATACTGACTGACAGCCGGGCGGGAAAAGCGTCGCGATCAACGCGTGGGCAACAATGTAGGCGAGAAACGGTCCCGTTATCGCGCGCGTTCCTAGGGCCGCGCGAAAATATTCGCACGTTATATTTACGAGCGAGTGGACGCCGGGGCACATAACTTACCGTAGTGCCCGGGATCGAAACTGGTTTTGCGCTGGTGGTGGCTGCAACATAGTAATAACGATCGCACGAATAAAACGACCCGCGTCGAAACCGCTGCAACACTGTAAGCAGGTCCATTATTAATCGATGCGCCGTATCTAAGTGTGCAGAAAAAGCGGGGATAAAGGGAATAGCCGGGGGTTCCTACGCGGGATACAGAAAAGGAGAGCGTGTTGGCGGCTGTCGAGCGAAAAATCGGCACGAAGGGCAGCGGAGGAAAGAGAGAGAGAGAGAGAGAGAGAGAGAGAGAGAGAGAGAGAGAGAGAG
>NW_011967245.1:2857771-2954491 GCF_000949405.1 Vollenhovia emeryi | reverse complement strand
GGAGGAAAGAGAGAGAGAAGGAGCGGGGGGAGAGGAGGAGGAGGAGGGGAAACGCAGAGATGAAGCAGAAAGAGAGAGGGAGAGCGCGAGAAAAATGAGCGTGAGTCGCAGCGTGGGAAGGAGAGAGAACGACAAAGGGACAGGGCATAATGGCACGAATCGCGAATCGCGGCGAAGATCCTCGTCATTTATCATCGAATATGCGTTGATGCCGATCTTATCGCGCGATTGGCAATATCGGCCGATTCTCCCTTTTTCCGTTACGGCCACTTTTTCTCGCTCGTCATTCCGCTCGCACGCTCGCCGGTAAACCATCCATCAGCGGGGCATGCACGCGCTCGCGCGTGCTACGCGTGCTTAAGTATAATATGAACGCGCGACATCGATACTTAAGTCATCCCGGGTGGGGAAGGTGTCGACGCCGCCTTTCCTGTATCGATATCGGCCTGGGAAAATTAATACGCGCGGCGACAATGTAGCGATCGGCGCGCGCGCGCGCGAGAATGATGAATGTGCATCGCGAAAGTACTGTATCGAGAGCTGCCCCCGTCCCTCGGCTTTTTTGTCATTAACGTAAAAGCCGGATGATTTTTTCGCGATCAATTTAGTACGCAAAATGTCCCGAAAAACTTGCGCGATCGCCATCAATCGTTATTGCTCCATCCATCAAATGTATCGGAGGGCGAATTTAATTGCAAAAAAATCAACACCTTCGTTCCATTGTTATTTCCAGGCGCTCGTCGCTTGAAATCGGAGAAATATCTCCGTGTTTCCGCGACAGAGCGGCGATGGAAATTCATATACGTGAGTGATTAATAGGCGTTACGGACAAAAAAAACATGCGTTCGCTCGTATCAGTCGCGAGGGGGTAACCACTTGATGTAATCGTATGGGACAGTGTCTCCGAAATCATTATGAAATTCTCACGAAATCCCCGTGTGATCGTTTTGTCATAATTTTTTAGTTTCTCCACTTGTTAGACGATAAACATTAAAAATTAAAACGGAGAAACTTATAGTCAACCCAACTGGCTTGTTACCTTATTAGTTTAATACGACCATATTTTTATAGATACCCCAACCACTCAATATCTCTTATTACAATTTTGAAATTTTTTTAGCACTAAATTAAAACTTATTTTATTATGAATTCAACCGTACATGATAGAGTTCAAAATTGTAATTAAAAATGTTGAGTGGTATTTTGAAAAAGAAAAAAATTTTTTTAATGTTTTGCTCATAGTTTTAAAGTACTATTGAAACCATTCAACTTTCATTTAAAAAAAATTTTCTAGCTCTTACACTTTCGTCAATATTCGCCCCGAAAGAGAAAATCAAATTTTCTTCAAAGGGATATTTCACCACCTAAAAGTGCGTATGGGCACGCATAAAAAAATACGTGTTCCTTATTTTGAGCTGAGAAACAACATATTCAACACTCATCAAAATTGGCGTGTCCCCGCTTGGGTAGATTTACTTGTGAGTGTGTCATCATCGTCACATAAGACAGAGTCGAATTATAAAATGCGTGTACACGTGAGAACTGTGGTTACTGGACTCGAACTCGAGTAAACATTAAACTTGAACATTTTCTCAGCCAGTTTTTAATTTTCCAAATGGATTTACTTCTTTTAGTGAATATCCAAATATAGTTAACACCTATAAGCGCGTATTCTTTTCATAATAAGACTGAAGTAGTTGCTGTTAGAACAACAGCGAGTCGAAACGTTGATACACCTTTGCGCGCACATTTGGAACAATAAACAGTAAGTATAGATACAAAATTACTTTTCGATAAGACCACGGTTAGATTAGTGGGAAAGGTGGGAAGCGAGGAAACACGCGACCGAATACTGCAATCTTAACCGAAGTTACCTCTGCGAGCCAATACTTAGTAAAATAAGAAAAATATATTTTGAGGAAATCTAACAGCTCTTTGAGGTTTAACAACGCTACATATTTTTAAACGTGCGTATAAGAAAATGATTTGCAATTAGATGAGATTGTTTGTAATCAGATGAAATCGTATGAAATCAAATGGAATCGTGTAATCGCTGATACAACATTGTAGCCTAGTGCTTACCCCCTTGATCAGTCGCGCGCTCGCGCGTTAGGGGGTCATCAACTGCGAAAATAATGGGAAGGATAGTAAATACATTTACCCATCGTCGGCGCGTATTATAGACCGAGATATAAGTGAATGGTAGTAAACAACTCGTAAATAATATAGATTCGCGCGGAGGCACATGCTTAGGTCTTCACGGCGAAATATATGGGGATCCGAAAAACACACTTCCCATGTCGTAAACCATTTGGAGCTATTCGCCTGTCACACTTCTCTCGCGAATCCGGTTATGCCGTGTGTGAGTCACACTCTCTCTCTACCCGGTGCGACCGCAGAAGAGCGGCCGCGGCCGACTTCTTTTGACTTCGTCACGCACACACGCGCGCCGGCCAGCTGCAGAAGCTACCAAGTATTCGATCTATTCGATACGTATTCAAAGCATTCGTCGGACTTTTGGGACGTCCATTCATCTTCCCTCAGATCTCGGATCGCCGGCGGATTTGTCTATTTCGCTGCGCGTTGCGGGATTCCATCGCCCGGGCAAAAAAAACGTCCAACTTCATCCGCTTACTCGTGTTCGGACGAAGATCATTGTAGGCAGGAGGGGGAAGATGGGGGAAAAAAAAGGAAGCGAAAGAGGCGAAGTGCACGGCGGCGTTTGGATTCCGGACTACTCTGTTGCCCGCGCCTGAGAAACCGACCCGGGGAATCCACCTGAACGTGTCGGTTTCGACCGTAGCCGACATACCTATGTCGTTGTAATCGGAAAAATAAGCCGTGATTGCTCTATTTTACCACGTGACCCGCACGCGCCCCCTCGGGCGCGAAATATCGGGCTGATTTATAAATGCACTTTTTATTCGAATTTTTACCTTAACGGGTCATTCCACTTTAACGGTCCAAAAACTATGCTTATCTTTAACTATTTTTTTCACAGTAAATACAGTGAAATTAATCTTTTTGGGATTTATTAGGGCACTCTTAAATAACACAAAACAATTTTTTAATTATGCGTTTTCTACACCGTTCGAATAGCGTATCAAATAAGATGCAAGTCCGCTGCGTTGATGACTTTATCATTCAGGCTTACCTGGAATAAAAAGTCAAAAAGATTCTTAATCTATACGAGTGTCGCTATGTCCCGAATCTCAATTAAGAATTTTATTTAACAATAACAAAATGGTGCCAGTTTGACAAAAATGTTATAAAAAGAATTTTTTTCAGACTGGCACCATTTTGATATTTTTAAATAAAAATTCTTAATTGAGGTTCGGGACCTAGCGACACTCATATAGATTAAGAATCTTTTTGATTTTGGTTTCAGGTAAGCCTGAATATGATAAGTCATCAACGTAGCGGACTTTCACCTTTTTTTGACACGCTATTTGAACGGTATAGTAAACGCTTAATTAAAAACTTGTTTAAATTGCGACAAAAATTTTTCTGTGTTATTTAAGAGTGCCCTGATAAATCCCAAAAAGATTTATTTCATTGTATGGTGTATTTACTAGGAAAAAATTATTAAAACTAAGCATAGTTTTTAAGCTGTTATAGTAGAATGACCCCTTAAGGATCGTGTACAATAGATGAAGTAAGCCTGGAGTAAGAAGTAAAGGTAGGAGTAAAGAAATGAACCATTTCCATTTCTTACTCCTGCTTCAGCTCTGACGCTTACTCTCGACGAATCAGAGCGCAGTTCGATCAATGCTATAAATATTTTTAAAAATTATGCCTGTACTTTAGCTTTTACACTGATAAGTAAATATGGCTATGGTTTTCTTACTTCTTACTGCTTACTGCTTACTTGCAACGTAAGACGGTCCTTTAGTCTCCATAAAACTTTAACTTGTTAACTTTCGAATCGGCCGGAGAAGGAAAAAGTAAAGACGCGGATTTTTATCTCCCTCCTTTGTGCGTTTTTTATCAGTTACACGATCGACATAATATCCGCTGTTTAAAGACGCTGCGTCGAGCGTACCCGGACCCATTATTGTCATCCCGTTTTCATTCTTTTCTCTCTCGGGTTTTTTTTTTCCGTTACTTGTTCGTTCTCTCCTCTTTTTGCGCTCGCGTGTAGCGAGCCGCGGCCGAGAAATGAAATAAATGGCGTAACGCGCCGGGCTCGCGAAATAAAATGCGACGGAGAAAAATCTCCGTAATCTTGTACAAAGGTAATTTGTTTTTTCTTAAGTAAGACCTGCTTAAGGATCGCCATTACTTCACAACGCACGCATATGAGCGCGGAACCGGATGGGAATTTATACGCGTGTGCTTTAACTTTAACTTATCGCGAAAGCCGCTCATAATATCGCGCTTTCGGGACCTCCCCCTTCCTCCTTTTCTCTACCTCCCTCCACCCCTCCGCTCCTCCAAAAGAATAAGTTTACGAACGTAGAATCTTCCGCTTCTCAGGTGCGGTCTTATCGCGGAACAAGTTCTCGTGTTTTATCGTACGTGTATCCGGCTTTTAATCGGCGCCGCCGCCGACGATGCCTCTTCTCTCCTCCCCCCCCCCCCCCCCGCCACTTCATTCCGTTCTCTGCCTTTTCCCTGCGATCGTTATCGCGATATTTATATGGCGAATTAAGATATTCGCCCGAGTCGCGCGAGCGACTAAGTGGAGTCGTCTAAAGCCAACGGCACACGATACTTAATATTTTTCCTACTGGATCGCTTACGAGAGTCAATCAGGATTTAGCCTTGAGTCACCTGATCTAAAGCCTAACGGCACACGATACTATTTTTCCTACTGGATTGCTTACACTCTAAGAAATATGGATGTGAATTCTCACCAATGGTGTGAAATAAGATCCATTCAGGTGTTCATACAATTCTCACCTTACCGATGCGAAATTAACATTGCGATCGCATCGCATGTCGTGAAGACAAAACAATATAGCATCAAAGTTGACGCCGCGTTTGTCGGTTTGAAAGATTTTCCACAATATTCGGTATTAAAATTGACACCGAGTTATTTAACTACGTGAATGTGGTGAAAGTTCACACCACCATTTAATTTCACGAGTCATGAGCTAATATATTACGTAAAAGTTCGAAATAACATAATCGCGTATAAATGGCGGATTTAACATATGCACAATTGGCGCAAAACCGTTGGATTTCTCACGCATAATGAGAGCATAATATCAGGCATTTCTTCCCGGCATAATCCGCAGGTGTTCAAAAGCATAAAGTGCCTATCCCGAGTTATCTCCTAGGCAGGCGGCCGAGGCGGTGATTGAAGCGGGAATCCGCGTGCGTGGAACATTTTGTTCGGCGTCGTCTCTTTTTTTTTCAAATCTCATCAATTTCCAGCATTAAATTAACCCCCCCTCCCGTCCCGTCGTCAATATCCATCTGTCTACCTATCCGCCAGCCGCGGCTGGGATTATGACGTCAGGAGCGCGGATATTCGCGCCGACGTGTCTTCGCGAGTTTCCTCTCGCGTGAGATCGCTCTCCTCTCATCGCCCAACGAAACCACTTTCGAAACTTTATAAAGCGGACGCCCTTCGGAACGCGGTATTGTCGGTAGAACCGTGAATAATGACGGCAGCTGTTGAAAGAACCCCTTGAATCCAGAATAACTTCTAAACTATCGGCTCCGCGCGCTCCCAGCGTCGCAGCGAGAATACTTATTTAGTAACTTTTTAATTGTGACATAATCAAGTGTAATCCTTCCCAGTTAAGGCTCCAAGTTGGCCCACCTGCGCTTTTTGCGTAACAATTCTCGCAATTAATTACAAAAGACGCCATTTTCCGTGCGAGATATTACTCGGCTATCAGCGTCCGGCTCGACCGAACATGGCAGCTTCTGTAATTAATTGCAAGATTCGTGTCGGCTCTGCTTCACTCAACGATTTTTAAATTCCCTAATTGAACTTCCTTTGTGCGCGGCTGTAATAATTGTTCGCGCGGGAGTACGTTGGACCGCAAGTCTACAAGGTACCAATCCGTACGGTTAATTACATGCCAGAAAAACTGGTGATTCCACCAGGTTGCCAGTGAAGAAGAAAAAGAAGGCCGCCGGGATCACCGACGACTCGCGAAATAATCGACGTCGGTGCTGGCCCGGCCATCACGTCTCGACTTCCGCCCAACGGCAGAAACGACGGCAAGAATATTACTTACGATTCTCGCAACGTTCACACGAATAACTTCCTCCTCGAGGAAGAATCACTCTGGTTTCATAAAGCGTTCTTATAAAATGCGGCGGAACGACGAAATATGATAGCGGCCGTCGTGACTGCCGTGGCACGATCCGAGGGCCCGACGTCGTAACCGCAATTTCCACGCGTTTCTACCGCGGCTCTTGATGGGACACCACCGATGTTCGAGGTAATTGTCAACGCGCGGAATTTACGGCGTTTCTCATGAGGCGGCTTTTTTTTACCGAGGCCAAAAAGTAAAATGCCTCCTCGACAACTGTTTCGCGAACGCCACGTTCCGAGAACGGTCCGCGCGATTTTCCTCGTTGCTGATTACGTCGTAATCCGAAATGGGATGGTGCAAGTATCCGGCGTTGCCCGGGGAGGGGAGAGCCGCGCGGAGTAGAAAAACGAACGGCCGCCGACAAAGGGCGGCGAGGGGAAGGGAGTAAATGAGAGAAACGAATCAAATTCCGGGGTCTGGAGTTCTACGTGATTTGAAATCAAGCCATTAAACTCTACCGTACCTTCGCCAACGTGGGGGGTCGACTTCTTTTCGCCGACGTTAACGTTGAGAAGCGATCTCTCTTTGTTGTAAACGGAGCAGAAGATAAAGTTCTCGTCAATTAAATTTCGAATATCGACGTAAACGAGCGTTATTCTTGGTTGGGTTCTCAGGTAAAATCGCAATGCCGAATTTTTGGCGAACGCGGACTCGCAAGTTTGAGGCTTGACCGCGAGGTCACTTAATGAAAATTAAAAGATCGCGAGGAGGAAGAGGCTCAGGCTCAGGAAGAGCGTCCTCGAACGTGTCAAAGAGCACGTCTGGCCTTTAACAACCTGTTTTAGAATCACTTTGTATGCAAATTAGTCTAATAAAACTTGAGCCCTCAATTTGTCAGAGGCGCGCGTTATGTGGCTCAAAATTATGCTCAACTTTGTACAAAATTACTTAGTCCAAAATTATACTTTGTGCAGAATAGAAGCGGACACATCTAAGTTTCCTGCTTTAGCTTCTCGTTGCTTTTTTCGGAACCAGAACTCGATGATAAAATTTCGAGTATGTCGCTTATGTGTAAAGGTTACCTAGTTCTAATTAGCGAGCACACTTGAGCGTCTTCCGCGTCCAAAGAGAGAATCAGCTTAATTTACTGTAGTTAGATATGAAACTTGGAGATAGGGAAGCGTTTATATACGATAAAATATCGCAAGCTAGTATTTACAACACGCTACGCGTCTTAACAATGTTCGATAATATATGTTGCGAATAATTCAGACTGGTTTTTCGCGAAAAATCCAAATTGAAGTTCTCTCTTATCTTTCCAGGAAAGTCCCGATTTTTCACACACTGAGAAAAGTTTTCATCGGATAAACCTATTAAACAGTGTTTCCGATACATAGTTAATGTTTCCGATTAAATTATGGATATATCCGATGAGAGTGCAGTTACCGATGAAATTTGATTGAAAAACCGATCATATTTTTAATCGGAAATACAGTTTAATTGGATATATCCGTTTATTATTATGTAATTGGATTATCCGATTATCTCGTATTTAATCGGGCACTTTTCTCAGTGCAGAAACGCAGGCGTTCGACAGATATTAATGTTGGTAAAGATTGTGACGGTCGATACCGTACTTTTATTTAAATTTCAACAATGTGCGTACCCGCGCCTCAGTTAATTAACCAGATCTTTACTTGAGATATAATACAGTGTAATCATTTTGCGTATATGAAATATGCTAATTACATTGTGGGCGTTTACGTATAACGGATGCAGATTACAGACGCACAATGAAAGTTATTACGGGATAACAGATGAAAACCCGAGGTAACAAGAGAATGTCTAATACTATTAACATATAGTTTAAAGTGAAATGATATGCATTGATAATTTTGACGTCATTTTCGACAATAACGCATTCCTACGGTATGGCTTCGTGTCATTAGCAATTTTAGTCGCGGCATTTCATTAAAATCGAGCGAGGGCGACGCTGAACTATTATAATTATATCGGTTATATCACGTATAATTAATTATGTCACAGGTTTCATGTTTTCCTGAATTTAATTATGTGCTTTTTTTCTATCGTTCTCGACGCTGAATATTTGCGAGGAAATTTCCGCTTTTACATTTTAATCAAATTATCGTTTGCTTTTTATTATCTA
This sequence comes from Vollenhovia emeryi, assembly GCF_000949405.1. Taxonomy (NCBI): domain Eukaryota; kingdom Metazoa; phylum Arthropoda; class Insecta; order Hymenoptera; family Formicidae; genus Vollenhovia; species Vollenhovia emeryi. The sequence goes on along the minus strand of NW_011967245.1, from coordinate 2,946,109 downwards.
ACAGAGAATTAATTGAAGGACGCAACTAATTTTTTTCTATTTAAACGTCGCTTGAGGGTATCAAGGGGATGTTCAGTTGCAAAATGCACCGGTCAAAAAGGAGCGTGCAGAAATGATATCGAGCGCAGTTGTGCCTCCGCATTAATTTGCAAATTAGTTTAGAACTTGACGTCGCGTTTTTATCTAACTTTAATTAGCGGATACACTTAAATACCCTCTCTCAAGTAGCCCATGCAAATTTGCCTAATTAAATTAAATACAATTATGCACACACGTGTATATGTATATTCCAACATACATATTTTACATAGCGTCTAAATTTACATAAGGAAAAGAAAGCGTGCGAAATATATTTTAACCCTTTGAAGCATTTTAATCGTCAACTTCTTTACTTTTTGGCCATTTAATTTCTAGTTAACGTATTTAGGTCGGGTTTTTGCATTTTTTGGGTGTCTTAGCAATTAAAGAACATAAAAAAAAGTTGTAGTCTTTAATATTTATTCTAAAAGTTTTATAGATAAACAAATATGAAAAAAACAGCAATTTTTTTCGGAAAATTTCATTGTTAACCAAGTTTTTTAAGATTATTTCTTGAAAACTTTGTACAAGGGGGTTTTCGGGGTCGCTCATTACGAATCTGATGTCGGATTTTCAAAATTCAAAATGGCCGACCTAAACTGGCGGACGCAAAGTACGTGAATTTGTTAAGTTTTCAAGTTTTTCAGCATTTTTCTTTGATTATGGTATTTAGAGACTTCTTAGGTCACTGATTACGAATTCGATGTTGTCGTTAAAAACTCGGTATCTACGGATCAGGTGTATAATTAGAAAATAACACTTTATAAATAAGAATCTGAAATCAAATTTTGCACAATTTTTTATATTCTATAAGAATTTTCAATTGAATTATGAAAATCTGATAACGGATTCGTAATCAGCGACTCCAAAAACCTTTGTATACAAAGTTTCACAAAAAATAGTACGATAGAAAAAATTATGCTTCAAAGAGTTAAGCGTATGCTAAATTTTGTATATCCTAAGCTTCTAGCAATTCTATTATAAAATCTACCTGTGGTATTGAATTTACCGAAATGTTATTCGCCCTTTTACGACTTCTCGTAGGCGCAGGTCGAAGTTGCATCCACGCTAAACGTTACGTTTCGACTTCTGTTTGACAGATAATTACGGCGTGCGACGACGGCGACGCAATTATGAAGGCCAAAATGTACTTCGTTTTCAATAAGAAGTACATTTGAAGCGCTGCGAGGATACTTCGAAGGCGTCAACCGCGGTCAGCCCTTACTTGTACGCTCAACCCTTGCGGAAACTCGTGCAACCTCAAGACTTCTGATTCTTCCGGGGAAGGAAACACCCCCCCGCGAGTTTGAAACCGGGTTAACCGGAGCCGGCACGGGGAGGGAGAATCGGAGAGGGTTCACGCGAGCCTGGACGAACGCGGACGATCGATCGATTACCTCCTTGAGGGAGGAGGGGGAGGCGGCGGAGGAGGCGCAGAATAACCGAGGGTGTTCTTCTCGTGGTGAAACCGCGTCGCTTTTAATCCGCAGGTACGGCAGGAGAATTGTGTGTACGAGTGGTATTCATTAAAAATAGAACGGAAAATATAAATCTCCCCGGATCTCGCTGCTTCTTGGGTTAACGGGATGGCGCTGTGGCCGTCCAATTTTAATGAGTTTTGGATATTATCCCGGCGAAAGAGAAAAGAAACGCTTTCTTTTCCCGCGCACTATTACTCAGATATATTTCATTATTAATCTCGGAAATTGGAAAGCAGCGGACTGACGCGTTCTGGAAGGAATAGCACTGCACATTCCTTCTAACACTTTATGAATTGCTTAAGCATTTAATTTCAATATAGGACTCGTGGGTTAAAGGGGTCAATTACTGTAATACAGAACTCGCAAACATTTATTATAGCTCGTTCGTTTCTTTTCACACGATATAATTCTGATCGCGATAACCGAGCAATATTTTAGCTGGCTATTTCTTTCTTTCTCTCTGTTTTTTTTTTAGATTGTGAACTAAAGGCGGTAGCGAGACAAAGCATTATCGTCGCATTATAGTTCCGAGCAGCGTTTCCGTCTTTGAATAGGGAACTGAATAGGGAACTACGAACCGTTTTGCAGTCTAGTAATTAGCGCCTTTGAGAAGCCCAAGAAAAAGGTCAAACAATCGGACGCAACCGAGGCCGTGGACGGGGGAGGAAGAAACGGACGAAGGAGAAGTAGGGACGAGCAGCTCGCAGGGTCGACTATCAATCGTCGATCAATCAAAGAAAACGAAAGTGGTGGTCGGGGCGGCACGTGGGGATAAGGTCGGGAACGTTCAACGGGAGGCTTTGAAGCGCGCGGTGTTCAATGAGACAAGGAGATGAGGACGAGGAAGTTGCTGCTGCCGATCGTTCTGTTGTGCGTAACGGTAGTGGGCCTGGCGCTTTGCCAGGAGAAAAGGTGGCCGAGAGCGGCCACGAAGCATCGGGATAAAAGCGCCAAGGGCAAGGTTGGTTACGCGAACAGTGAGGAGGACTTGCAGGACGTTTTCAATCACAGCTCATGGACCAGCGACGATGACGCCAAAATTGCGGACATCCTGGGCATTCGCAACAATCGAGCGATCGGTAACTCTACTAGGTGTGTTATGAAAAGCCCCGGAGGTGTACGAATTTGTTGGTTTGATAAATGTACTTTGTAAAGGCACTGCATTTGAGATTCGTACAAAGTGCATTTCAAGCAGTAAATGTATGTTTAGTACTTGGTATTCCCCTAAGTGCTTACAAATAGTCCTTTCAAATGTGCAATATATATTCCCGAAGAAATGTCGACGTGGAATTAAAGAAAGGAGTGGAGCTTAATGGGAGATCGATTGAATAAACCATTTTACTTATGAAAGAACTACTTGATCCTTTATGTAAACGGAACTTTTGCACGCGTTTACCTAATATATCAGCAAATTCTTTCGTAATTGGAGAGGTACGTGCTAGCCCGTTCGCAAATTTTCGAAACGCGGAAGACGCCCACGTGCGCGGAAATTGCTGATCGCCTTCTCGAAGCATTTCCAAGCGGTGGATTTCAGGTATAGCCGCCGACGCTTCGATATTTATTCGAGTACAAGCACAAAGTGATTTTATTTTCACCAATTAGTCCCCTCAAATTGGTTATCACGAGTATCGCCGGCCGGGATTGCGACGTTTCTCTGCGCCGCCGCTGTTGAAATTCCCTTTGATCTTCTTAGAGTTATTAGCGGCTTTTAAATGCCTCGCTAATTTTACTTTGTTGAACGAATAATTCGTGGTACCGCGTACAAAGGGTATCATTTAAATGCAAGTGGCCCCTTTTAATCCTGCAGAATGTATTTCCGTTCGAATCGTTTCTGAATAGCGGAGCACTTGAATGCTAAAAATTCAATGCGGAAAATAAAATGCATATATTCCATTTTACTTTCGTTAAATAAAGATTACGATTTGTCGAAATGATATAAATGTTAATGAAAAAGATCCATTTTCGACGGTTTTTATGTCCGGCTGAAACGTTGCGCTTCGAACGTTTTGACAATTTGAGATTTGTTCGGATTCTCGGAATACGCGTGAAATACTCGTGAAAAAAAAGGAAAATCAAGAGAAAGATCGATAAATTGGTTTGTATTGACGAAGTCTTTTTGGATTCTCTAGAAAAAACGTGAATCTCTCTCATTGAAAGAATTCCATCGACATCTGTCAACACTCGAACTGCAAAACAAATTAATGGAAAGCTTGACTGTTTCAGATCTACGGATGTCGGGTCTAAAACCAATCAGCAGTCTAGTCAATCGTCAAATCTGCCCAAGTCGCACGCGAAATCGAGCGAGGAGGTAGGACGAGAGAAAGTCCGGAGATACAAGAATATGACAATCGGGGACGGTATCTGTCAGAGCATAGACATCAGGAACGACGTTAACAGTTTTATAGTATTGAAAGACTGCCGTGTGATCGAGGGCTTCCTGCAAATTGTATTAATCGAGAACAACACCGAGGCGGATTTCGAGAACGTTAGCTTCCCGGAACTGAGAGAGATCACCGGCTACTTTCTTTTGTATCGCGTGGACGGTCTGAAGAGCCTCAACAAACTCTTCCCGAATCTCGAGGTCATCAGGGGCGATATACTCCTCACAGACTTCACGTTAATGATTTACGAGATGAAGAACTTGCAGGAGGTAAGATTCCTTCGAGCTTCGTGCGAGCATTTCTCTCGCTTCTTCAACTTGGTTTGCTTCTGCAACTTCTTATTTCTTAACTTCGCAGCCTTATCTTGGCGCTCTATTTTCTCGAATAATAAAATTATTCCAAGCGAGGTTTTAATTGGGTCATAACGGTCTGTGCATAATTTTAACGTTATCTCGAAGGCGTTAACTTCCATCTAAGTAGCGAAGATAGCCTTCTTGAGCTACCAAGACCAAATCAGCAAATTCGAATGCGACCTAGTGAATTATTTAGTATCTATTTTGTACTACTCTTTACCATAAAAAATAACTGTACTCCGTTTATGTCGTTAAGAAATGCGATAAGTTTAATTCGATTTTATTGATTTAATTCTTGAAAGATCGGAGAAAGATCTTGCCCTTGAGACTAGTTGAAATTAAGTTTTATTAAGGAGACAATAGTAAAATTTCCATTTGTTTTAGATAGTACAAATTCTGTATTAATTGCATCCGCTTTGTTTTATTTTCTTATCGCTTTTTGTGATTCGAGATTATTTTTCTATTAAGTTAACAGCGCCACGGTCTTTTCTCAAATGGCACGGGGTGCAAAATTACTTCTAGTGGTGCAAAGTAAGTAATAAATCCACTAGGTCGCACTTTGCTGATTTAGTTCTGTTGGTTCAAGAGAGCTGATGGAGGTAGACTTCAAAGACTTCGGGCATTATATTTATGGAATTGTTCAATAAAAAGGAAAGCTGTAAAAGACCCAGTAAAGAAGTCAACAGTTTTTTATATGTTTAACTTATCGGATCCAATGTCAACGTACTAAAACGAGCGGTTGTATCCAGTGCAACTTTCGTATCGTGCGAAAAGGATTTCTATCCGCGCGCACATGACGTTCGTCACGTACAATCCATATCACAACGTTCATTCCCACGTCGAATCAAGTCGAGCCTTGGTTCGAAAGTATTCGGGCCAGTGCGCTAGCTAGGGCCCGGTCAAATGTTCGGGTCAAGTGATATTAATCAGTCAATCAAATTAACCGGTCGTTCGACCTTTGACTCATAATTCTACGGCTAATCCTGTGAAACTTTTTCGCAGATTGGCCTCACCAACCTGGCAAAGATATCCCGTGGTGGTGTACGCATAGAGAAGAATCCCGCTCTCTGTTTTACGAATACCGTGAATTGGAGCCTCATCGTTCCATCCGGCGAAAGCTTTATCAAAGATAACAGAATTGATAATTGCCCGCACGTGAAAGGTGTGTTAGAGACAAGTTTTAATTCCAATTTTAATATACAATCAAAGTGTGAACGCAATTTTTTTGTTAAATATTTCTCGGAGAATTAAAGAGGTAATTACATTGCGAAAGATGACGCTCCTTTAAAAATCGCACTTTGCAGGATGCACTCAATGTCCTGGAGGTTATTGCTGGACTGCCCAACATTGCCAAAAGTTAGAGAGACCAAACTGCCACGAGCAATGTCTCGGGGAATGTTACGGTCCAAGTGATACCGAATGTTACGTGTGCAAGCATTATCGACACGACGGAAAGTGTATCGAAAGGTGTCCGCCCAATTTGTGAGTAACTTGTATGGAGTGCATATAACGTGAATAAGAAAACTAGGTTTATAGTATACGTCTTTCTTACGTCTCTCTCGTGCATCTTACTTAAGTATAACATGAATAATGCAGGTCTGTAGTTTAAAATTAAAATTACTTAATTTAAGTTATGTAGATTACCCCGAGGAGTTTACCAATTTTTTATCGAGTTTGTAATAAGCTGGAATTAATTTTTTCTCGGTAAATATTTGCTCGAGGAGATCGTTATTTTTTGCAGCTTCATGTTCAATTTTAAACATCTTGTTGGAAAATTAAAATACCGAAAAACAGGGAAAGAGACGACACGGACAATTTTTTTATTTAATGAGCCCCTTGAGCAAAATATTTCAACATTTCATAATGCACGTTACATTTTTGACGCGTTGCACTCGCAGCATGTCAGTTTTAGAGTATCAGGTTATAAACATTCTACCTTCTGTCTGTTGGTAGGAAGATCTCCTGTTCTGCTGTAACGACGGTTTTTCTGTTCGCAGATACGCATATCTTTCGAGGCGGTGCATCAGCAAGGACGAATGCCTCAATATGAACCATATCAGAAGGTTTTCTAAAATGGAAGACATAAACATATGGCGACCTTTCAAAGACTCCTGTGTCACCCAATGTCCTGACGGTTTCGAGGATTACATCGACGACAAAAATGTACGTTAGCTTGTTGCATTTCACTACTACACATAAGTTCTTGTTTCGATTCCTTTTCGTTTACTCTCTCGTTCTCTCATTACAGGTGACAGGCTGTCGGGGGTGCTCAGGACAGTGCCGTAAAATCGAAAAGGGTGCTATCATACGCCATATTTCGGACGCTCAGTCCTTTCGCGGCATAACGGTAGTAAAGGGAGCTCTGGAGTTTCAAATCAGAAATGGTAACCCAAATATAATGAATGAATTGGCAGACGCGTTCGGTTTAATCGAGGAGATATCCGAGTACCTCAAGATAACGCATTCTTTTCCGATCACATCACTGAGCTTTCTCAAGAAACTCAAAGTGATCAAGGGTGAAAATTTGGACATTAATAACGCGAGTTTGGTGGTCCTGGATAATCCGAATCTCTCCTCCCTCTTCCCACTGTCCCAAAACATAACGATAGAGAACGGCAGACTGTTCTTTCATTACAATCCCAAGCTCTGCCTCTCTAAAATAGAGCAGTTCGGTAAAATGGTAAATATCACCAACTTTACGGATCTCGAGGTCCAGCCGGAATCGAACGGCGAAAAAGTTGCTTGCAACATCGTCAACATAAATATCACGGTGAAAAAGCGGGAGGCGGATCGCGTAATGCTCAGTTGGGACAGCTATAAGCCGCCGGAGGGCCAACAACTTCTCAACTATCTGCTAAATTACATAGAGGCCAAGAACGAGGACATAACGTACGAGGCGAACGCTTGTGGTAATAACACGTGGCAGATCGTGGACGTCGGTATTCCAAACTTGAATTCGATCGTTTCGAAGAACATCACGAACTTGAAACCGTATACCAAGTATGCCGCCTATGTAAAGACGTTCACGGCAAGGAACAAGAAGAATGCTTCGAATTCTTTCGTAAGTCCGGTGGGGCAGTCGGAGATCATCTTCTTCCAGACGAAGAGCACGATACCTTCAGTACCGACGAACGTGAGTTCGAAGGCGATAAGCGACAGCGAAATTCTTCTCAAATGGAGCCCGCCGGTATATCCGAACGGTCCTATAGGCTACTACATGATCTCCAGTACACATCGATCGGACGACGCGAAACTGGTCGCCTCCCGGGATTACTGTGTCGATACTTTGGACAACGAGGCCAAAAAGGAGATACACGAGGCGACGACATCACTGACCTCGAATCCCAATTCCTGTTCCTGTTTCAAAGACCGGAAGATCTCTAAACAATTCGAGATATTCTGTCATACGAATATAACCCTCAGCCACTTGTCGCCTGGCTGGAAGGATTACTGTGTCTTCAATAGTTACAATTCGCCGGAGAGTAAGTTTTACGACGTGACGAACAATTTATTCACTACAACGCGAGAAGAGCAGAAAACTGGGTCGGACGTTTCGGCTAACACTGGTAGCGGCATCACGATCAGCCATCTGAATGACGAGGAATATACGATGTACAATGTCAGTGCGCGAAATACTTTGTACATTTTGAAGAATTTGAGCTACTATTCTTTGTACACTATCACGATTGCCGCATGTGGCGTCAAGATGGATAGCGACGAACCCATGTGCTCGACCATTCAGTATACGAATGTCCGGACGTTGAAGCGACCGAGCGCGGACGATGTTCACAACGTGAAGGTCCAAGTGACTAACAATACTATCGTCAAAGTCGTTTGGGAATCGGTCAAGGATCCAAACGCATTCACTGTCTCATACACCATCGAGTACACGAATCTGGACGTGAAGGATGCGAAGAAGAGCACCGAGTGCATACCGTACATCGGCCGCAGGGAGAAGCACATCAGTCACTACATCAGAAACCTCAGTCCGGGTAGATACAGCCTGCGAATACGCTCCACGTCGCTAGCGGGCGACGGCGTCTTCACCGATGTGGTCTACTTCTCAGTTGGTTTATCGGACAACAATCGAATAATGATAGCGACGCTGCTGACTCTAATTGTGCTGGTCATCACTGTGACCACGGTAATACTCTTTATCAGGAACCACCAGAAGAAGAAGACTCAGGAACGACTGATAGCCAGCGTGAATCCAGATTATATCGAGACAAAGTACGTCGTCGATAGCTGGGAGGTACCCAGGGAGAACGTTGAGATTCTGGAGGAGCTCGGTCTGGGTAACTTCGGCATGGTGTACCGGGGATACCTGGACGGCACCGGACAAGTAGCCATCAAAACGATCTCCGAGACTGCCAGCCAGCGGGAAAAGAACGAGTTCCTGAACGAGGCCTCGGTCATGAAGAACTTTTCGACATGGCACATTATCAAGTTGCTGGGCGTAGTCTCCATGGGCAATCCGCCATTTGTCATCATGGAGCTCATGGAGAACGGTGATCTGAAGACGTATTTGCGCAGGATACGTGACACGCAGATGGTGCCGAACGCATCCAGGATAATGAGAATGGCCGCTGAGATCGCCGACGGTATGGCCTACCTGGAGTCGAAGAAATTCGTGCACCGCGATCTGGCCGCCCGCAATTGCATGGTGTCCAAAGACTTGGTCTGCAAGATCGGCGACTTTGGCATGGCGAGAGATATCTACGAGACCGATTACTATAAGATCGGCAAGAAGGGCCTGCTGCCGATACGCTGGATGGCGCCGGAGAATCTCTCCGACGGCGTATTCACGTCCGACTCGGATGTTTGGTCGTTCGGCGTCGTGCTCTACGAGATACTTACCCTCGCCGAGATACCGTATCAGGGTTTCTCGAACGAGGAGGTGCTGCATCACGTGCTACGCAAAGGCATGCTGAATTTACCGCGGAACTGTCCCGAGACCATACAGAAGATCATGGAGAAATGCTTCAAGTGGCGACCCAGCGAACGCCCGACCTTCATGGAGATCGTCTCCGAGCTGGAGCCGTTCCTAGGCCAGGACTTTTGCGAGAAGTCATTCTACCACTCGGACGAGGGCATCGAGATACGTAGCCTCGGCATCAAGAAGGTCTATCACAATGCCGCGCCGATTCGTTTTCACTGGGGCCACGAAACCGCGAGGTGGGTGAAGGACTTTGAGGACAACGTGACGTTGCTCGATCAGATGAAGGCGGGCACCAGCCGAGCACGGATCTTCAAGAACGGCTTTCAGCATTTTGGTAATGTAACGAACTTCGAGGATGTTCCGCTCGATCGATGAGATTAGTCGATGTATATATACTGTTGAACGGGAAAACTCAACAGAACGAGATGTAACTACTTGAAACCGTGTTTAATCGCAAAAGGAAGGACATGCAGATATTAACGTACAAACAATACTCAGGGCAATACGCGAGTGGTCTGACGTGGCCGTTGGACGAAAATATGTAAAAATGTTACCAAGTCGCTCGCACGCTCGTTCGCTCACTTGCTCGCTCGTTTCGTTCGTTCGTTCGTTGCTGCGGCGACAAGTGTTTCATGTCCTTCTCTTGTTGCGGATCAAACCTTAACGGTGGATAGCAGAGAGAAGAACCTCGCTGCCGCGCATCGTCGCGACGGCGTATGGAAAAAGAGTGTTCGTAATAGAAGCTAAGTTGTCGAACAATTAGGTAAATAAACGTAGACGCGTAATATTTCGTAATCGAAAGCCGTGGCTTCATACACCCGTGTTTCTTTTTCTTAAACACGCCCGAAGTTCTTTATGCCGTGTATCAACTATTCATTCCTCGTGGGATTACTTCGTCCCTCGCACGGACGTATAAATTCTGAAGCAACTCTTTCCGAATTCCGTTTCATGATAATTTCGAGATTGACTTCTATGCTGTCGAAGGAGTTCGATCCTTTTCCACACTTTCGATTTAGACAATCTTGGTTAGGAAATAATCAGGATGTTTGTTGATTGATATACAACGTGACAAAAACGTCACTTTCAGTCGGAGTCTGCATTTCCGCGTTTGAGATCGCACGATGCTAATCAAGTGGCACATTGCCACAGTCTTTCCGGGAGAGATGCTCTCATTTCTTTTTTGCCCTTTCGAATTCGGCAAATGTTGTTTCAGGACCAAATCGAGACACAGAAGAATGATTTCTATAAGCCAGAGTTCCTTGTCACATGCGTACACACACCTGTAGCACGATACGTTACAGCGTAATCTCAAGGTTGTAAATAGTTAACTCTAACTCGCAGTTCGTATATGGTAAGTTAAAATAGAACTGGATGCAATATACGTCGCGCATAGTCTTGTAATACATAATAATTTATATCCAGAGAAAAAGATGGGTGAGAGCGCGAGAGGGAGAGAGAGAGAGAGAGAGAGAGAGAATGTGTTTTAAAAAAGACAAACTTCACCCTCGCATGTAAATAAAGTCACAAGTCTCTTCCTCAAGAGTTGCGGGTACCTCGTAGGTAAATTATTGCAATAAGAGCGTGTCTACAATCCACGAGCCACAATCTTCACAATAAAATTAGCGTGATGGATAAGACAGGGGGGATAAAGGGTGGAGGGAGTGGAGAGAGAGAGGGGGGGGGGGAGGAAGACTAACGGGTGCAAATTAGGGGCCTACCAGCCTGATCACGTTTCAGTTTCCTGCACAGCACAGTATCATAGATCTCGACGTTTTAGCTTCGGATTTTATAGATGCTGAATCGGGTGACGTAAACAATCAGTAGGTAGTAACGACAAACTAAAGTAGGTGATATATAAACGCAATACATTGAGATCTCTGGGACGGGTCTTGTCGATCGCCGAGATATTCTACCCTTGCGCTTCTCGCAGTTTCCCCACCTCCGGTATTTTTCTTTTCTCTATCCTACGCGTCATAAGTCAATATTATCGCTCCAACGCAAAACGCTTCGCATCCAGTCACGCCCTCGTTTGCTCTTGCTCCAATTTGAATCTCGTTACGGTTCCGTACCTTAAAACACGAGCGATCCGACAAGAGCAGTTTGAGTGGAGATCAATTAACGCTACGGAATAATCCGCTCATTCGCGTGAAACCTGACTTGGGATTCGACAAATAAGATTTCCCGGAAGTGCGCGAGAATGGCTGAGTAACACACGACTCGCGAGTTTATCGAGCGAAACTAATACGGTTTGAAGCATCGAGTCAGATTTGCTTAAACATCTCAATCTTTAACCCTTTTAAGATCGAATTAATTTTCGTTTTTGTCGATACAATATTTCTTCGGTAATAGAATGCATGCTAAATTATTGAGTCTTTGTTAAATCTTGCAAGCGAGACTCGTGTGTCCCAGCCATGAAAGGCTTGAAGGAGGAAGATACGTAAAACATTTTTCCGTTCTACGAAAAGCAATTGAAATAGTCGAAAGAAGCTTGACAAAATTAAATTTATGCTGTATATCACTGTTCATATCGCGAGTATTTCTCATCTATATTCAGATAACGATCTTAATTTTCTTTCTTGCCTCATAGTACAAATAGTTTGAACGTCTACGAGATGCAAGATTCGTTCCAGCGCAACAGAATCTATCCAAATCTTTCTCTAGGCTTCGGAGAGAAAGAGAGAGAAAGAGCATGTCACATGTATAGAAATAATAGAGAAGTGCTTTTGACAAAAGAAAGTATAACACCGAATTTTTTTAAGATATATATCGTATCCGCGTTGCCAGGTGATTGTATAGTATAAAAGTTGTCCCGTTATCTCGTTATCCCGGCAAGGGAGCAGCCAATATTTCGGTATTTAATAGTCGCGGAAAGACGATAACGAGACGATAACTTAAGCCCGTGTCACACGAAAAATTATGGATCACGGATCGGATTGAGATTGCGGATCGCGGATCGCAATTCAACCAATCGGGTCCGAGGCTGTCTCGTCTGATCGGCTGAAATGCGATCTGCGACCCTCAATCTCAATCCGATTCGCGATCCGCGATACGCAGTGCGACACGGGCTTCAGGAAGATCGGTTGAGAGATCGCATCTCGAATAGAAGAGAGATCGTTTTATTAAAGAGAGAGAGAGAGAAAGAGAGAGAGAGAGGGGGTGAGAAATGAAAAGAAAAGGACAAGTGTATCGGGGGAGGGGGGCATTGGTTGACGGAAGTGCTAAATGTAAAATATGGCGAATCCAAAGTATTTTGATACAAATAAACGTTCTCGATACGTAAAGACGTTTCGGAGGCTCGAGGATGGAGACGCGGATCGGTTTAGATGCCGATAATTGCGGCTTGAGTTTATCGGTAAACCGGAAGCGGATTGTGTGTCGCGGAACTTCGGGGAGTCTCGAAATTCTCCGCGGTACGGACTTCCCGGATTGAGTTCGCAAATAGGCTTCCCAACTGTTTCGTTACCCCCTTCGTCCGAGTGACAGAATGGGTCGCAGCACGGGGGCCGAGTGTACTGAGTAATTAGTAATAACGGCCGGCTTAATTGCGACTCCGGCACCGCGACGGAGCGGCTTGGAAATCGGGTCCCTTCCCGAGCAATCCCGAACTCTAAATTTCAGATTACGGTTTCTCTGAACGCTCGGGCGTTAACGTCGCGCGAGTGATATATATTAGCTGAATCTCTTTGTCCGTCGCGACAGGCAGAACCGGCTCGTAGTTGAAAGACGAGACGTGTAAAGCGGGTAGTAATTCGATTTTACGCCTCGTATTCCGCTTGCTCGTTTAACTCTTTCTCGTTTAACCCTCAGAAGAAGAAAAAAAAGGAAGACGCAGTAGAGCGTTTTTATAACGATATAGTAAAATTAAAAGGCACACAAGGCCACGTATTAGCCCACGTTTCCGACTCGCAAACTGTTTCTGAGAAGACGCGTAAGCGCGCGAATAGGAACGAGCGGTTCCTTTATCTCGTAGCCGAGCTCCGCGCAGCTTCCCGCGAGGATAAAATTTGCTTGTGTGATTAATGTGCTGGGGCGAAGGAACGAAATCAACGTTCGCGGGTCGCAAATTCGAGCGCGACCCTCGCCCGTTCGGGAAATCTGGAACGACTTTGGAATCACCGGAACCGACGTTACTGTTCATGCGCTCATCGAGCACGCGTATTATAAATATACCGCAATACGTCTACATACATACATATATATATATACATATATATATCTATCTATATTTTTTCGATTTCGCTGCACACGCGTCGAGAGAGAAAGCCGCGCTCTGGCATTCACTATAGCAATACGATTAGGCATTCTCGCTACAATAATGCTTTTAACCGCGCTTAAAGGAGAGTAGTAGTAGGTACCGTTGGCGACGTTGATCGAGTTTAGACGATTGTACAGTTTAAGGGGATGCTGGAGGGATTCTGCACTTTTGGCACATTTTGCTCCTAGAACTATCAATTCGCGAAAACATTTGTCTAATATACAAATTATGCGGCTCTTGTGTACAGACCGACAGTGTTTCACTATTCGGACTAAATGAGAGAAGAGCATGGTATCGTTGAAATTAAGTTTAAAAGCCTAACAAAAAATCTATTCGCTAGAATAAGCTATAGGTTAGGTAACGTATAGCTTATTCGAGTGAATAGACTTCTTGTTAAGCTCCTAAACTTAATTACAACGATACCACGCTGTTCTTTCACTTAATCTGAATAGTGGGACACTGTCGGTCTGTACACAAAAGCCACATAATTCGTGTATTACAAACATGTTTTCGTGAATTGACAGTTATAGGAGCGAAAGGTGCCAAAAGTGCAGAACCACTCCAGCAATCCCTTAACGAGAGCGGTTCTCTCAATATTCATCTCGGGGGTTTTCGTCCGAGCGGCCAGATCCCACAAACGGCGGTACGACGCGTTTCTCACATCGCCCGGGCCCGGCTTCACCGACGTCGCTCAACTTTAACACCCCAATGGCTCAATTCATTCTTCGTCTCCTTCCAACTGTTATCTTGGAGGCAGACAAGCATGAATTAAATTACGATTGTTGAGCGACGCGCAGTGAAACCGGGCCTTAGACATAACATATTAGATTATATATTAGCGCTGTCGCATTTCTCGCTACGAAAGAATTATTTATGCTACTTATATGTCATTTGATACACTTAAGACACTTAATCAACGATCCCGTAACATTATAATCCTACCGCAACGTCGCTATAAAAGTAATATATATATATATGTAGATATATATATAGATATACAGATATACACACACACGTAAATATATATTAAAATATATATTTATTCCTATTAGAGATTATATTTTATATCATATTGTAACGCTCATAGACTTAGAATCGCTTCTCCCTCGAGACAGCAAAACGCGTCGTACCACGTCGTAAAGTACACGCTCCTAGCATCTGCTTTCTCCGCGAGGCTCTCACTACCTGAAGGCGCACCATAATTATCAGGGTCTTAGGAAATAGGATATCACTGCATCATGTTCCTGCCTTCGTTCCGCGAAGAAAAAAGCGAAGCTGTTTCCTCGGCGCGTCACGAACGGCAGCGACGTTAGAGCAACCTCATGTAGGGTTCTTTCGTGTTTTATATATATATTTTTTTTTATTCGATCGCTGCTCTTTTTACCGTATGTGCGCCGATCGACGGGATCGATTTCCGCTCGAGATATTTCGACGACCGAAAGGTAGCTACTCGAACCGCTGGAGTATAACGAAATCACTTTGTATCGAATATCGGATTTCCGGAGAGCCGTGAGCCGCGCTGACCCGGATAAGTGATAGCTCCACGTTTATTGTTCGCGCTCGCAGAAATGTGTAATCACCGTATTGCTGACCGACGCAGGCAGCAATACGATACGAGGCTCGGATGAAATGGATTGCGCGCGAATAATAGTCGAAATTACCGCATAACCGTCACCTTGACCGGTGCGAAAGTTTTCCCTCGGAGGTGCTTTACCCGGCACCGAAACGGATTCTTTATCGAGCATGCCATTGCTCGCTCGCCCGGCAGCCTGGAATCGTTGGAACGGGAGTATCGATCCCTCCGCGGAGGAGGGAGCGGCGTCGATTGAGGTCGGAGCTCCTCTCGGAGGAATCCTCTCGCGATAAGAGACGCATCTTCTTTCAGCGGACAACCGAGTACTTGGGAAGGCTTGGTGCGCCTCGCGATGCTCAAGAGTCGTCGGATTATTTATATTCATCCGTTAAGCGCAGATCTCTGTTGAAATTCTACATCCCGCGTCGTAGAGTCGGCTCCGTTTTTCTCGTTTAATCCCCCCGCCGCGATCGATCACGCTTGAAAATCTACGAAGGCCGAGCTGGCCGGCGCGTCGAACGGAGGCAAGAAAGGAGAGAAGAGAAGGAGAATATCTAACGGCGTGCGCACGTTGATAGCAAGAACGTCGAGCATATGAATCATCGGGCCCGCGCGACGATTCAAGGATTCGCGCCGAGTCAGCGACTCTCGTTGTACACCCGCTTGTCGCTACAATCATTTTGTTCCTGCAGAGATAGGCAAATCACGCGCATACACCTAGTCAGTTTCGTAGAACGCGATTAATCACGTTGTACATGCGTCATCCTAATTGTCACGAACGCAGCTGAACGCGGATCGCTCCGAATCGCTCCGTGCGATCGGATTGCATTTCCATTGGTCCACTATCGGGCCATTGTGTCGATGAACAATAGCAGGAAACGGTCGCCGAGCTAGGAATACGAATGGTCACTCGCTCAACCCTTTGCGTCCCGGTGGTTTCTTACGAGCTGCCGTGTTACTTGGATCTTTCGTCGCTATTTTGGACCGTGATATTTATTTCAACGAACATGGAACACAGCAATTACTACACTGGCAAAAAAAATTTTTTTAACTAAATAGATTTACTTGAAATTATTTTTTTTTACTGAAGTATTCTATTTCAATAAAAATATCGAATTTAAAGTAAATCCACGTGTTATATTAAGTAAATTAATATATTACACTTTCTACATTCAACTTGAGGTTTCATGAGATATAGAATACTATTTATTAAATAAAATAATTGTGTTTGTTAAATAAGAAATCCGATTTTCTTCGCTATGAAAATTACACCGTAAACATTTTGTAGAATTAAAGTAAAAATTTTCTAATTTAAAATTATCTATTCTTTGATATCTAATAAATACTTAAATTAAAGCAATGCACCCAAAGGAGCCACCCAATGAATAATTTTCTCGAGTAAAGTAATAGTTTTCTGGATTAAGATATTTTTTTTATCAGTGTGTCTTTTTAATTATATCTCAATTGTATAATTGGCAGTTATTTATTAGTATTTGCCTGTCCTTTGCAAAACCATCTTTTCCTAAGTTGGACCGCAAAGGGTTAATGATGAATAGGAAATTGCGAGGACCCACGGATAATCCAGCTTTCGTAATTCCACTCTGTCGTGCCACTCGCGAGCGATCTAATTGAACAGACGCGCGTTATGACGTACCCGATATAATTTCAGTAATTTAATCGAGAAGGTAATGAGAATGTCGATCCTAATGGCCGCGCCTATCCTCGTTACGCAGCAAGCGTATTTAGTCACTCGGACGCGCACATATTTCCTGTTTCACGTTCCGTTTCACCGACAGCGAGTAAAATCATTCTGTTCGACCCCGGCTAGTCCAAGTCCGGTAGTAATAAAGCGAGATATGTATTCGCGCGCGAACCCGCCGTTCGGCGATGCCAAATATATTCAAGAGCCACAAACCCCCAAGTAATCGCGCGATCGCCACGGACGTTATCGTCGCTTCTTGTTCTCGTATCACGGAAACGTAGCTAATAGCGGATTCGGTTGCTTGCATTAGGTGCGCACCGAGTGCACACCAAAGCTGGTTTATAGTCAGTTCTTATATTTAACTTTGTCTCAAATACATGTTCGGCGTATTTAATCAAAAAATGATCCGCGTAAACGTTGTGCAAACCATTTTTCTGAATGAGAAATATTGCAGGAGATATTCAAGATGATCTTTAAATATAAGAAATGACTGGAAACAAGGCTTACTGTGCACCCAGTGCGCACTAGTGCAACCAACCGAATTCGCTCTAAAATACTCGGAGACAATTTTCTTTCCAGTTGGTCGTAGCTGTAGAAAATCGCTCGGTAACTGCGCGTAGAATAGAAATCCTTGCGGCTCGTTTCACTCGTAGCGTATCCCTCAGTGTCCCTCGGACACGTCGAAAGAAGCAGCGCGATATCGTTGCGGCCTATATATATTTTCTACGTTATGTAAAAAAAAGGGGGGGGAGGAATGTGTAGGTATCCGAGCTCCTTACCATCGCATCAATGCAAGCCTGTACATATAGGAAACTAGAAACGTTAGACCGATAGATAGTCGACTAGACGTGTATAAAGAGATAACGCGTGCTTGTAGACCGTGTTAGTGTGTGTTGCCTTACGAGGCGGGACGGAGAGGTCGATTTTCGCGGGTTTCTTCGAAATTAGCGCGGATATCGAGAGCGATTATCGAGAGATCCGATAGAGGAGAGCGAGAAGGAGGAAGGAGCGTTTTCGTTCGTTTCATTCGCGTCGATTCACGGTTTCTCTCTCCCTGATAAGATAGCGCCCATGACTGGGACGGGCAAATGCGGTTCGGTCATCTCGTGGTACTCTCGGCCTGGCGATTTGACGGCATTTCAGAGGGGGGGGGGGGGATCTTTAGTTAGAGAATTAACAACCGATTAATATATTGCATACTATAATTGACTACGAGTCTCAAGTGGTCCAATCACGACTAACACTATCGATAATATATTAACGGTGCGCAACCGTACACTGTATTAACGCGCACTTGTATTATATGCACAACTCGCGTCGCACGAGCTTGCGTATGAGCATCCAATCTGTATAATTGTCGCGCAAGACGTTGTCTTAACCTTAAGTATATATTGCCAGGAACGCCCCGGACCGCGTAAGATTTGTAATTTAAGGAGTATTTATTGAAAAAAAAACTCTTCACCCTCGTAGCTCCCCATCGCGGCGTATCGCGCCATCGTCACCTGTACAGCACTTTAATTAATTAGTTAATTAACCGTATGTATGATTAATTACGTATGTATGATTAATTACGTATGTATGATTAACGAATAGCTCTTTTAAGCTCAAGTAATCGCGCTGGTAATCGGAGCGAATCGCGGAGCGACGCCGTTCTCCAGTCCAGTTTTGTTAATGTTATTTGCCTCGGTAAATAATGCAGGCGCAACGACATACAATTTGAACAACGCCATGACGTAAGGATGACACGAAGCCCCGTAGCTGCAACGGGCTGCATGTACAGTTATATAAAAAGAAGGTTGACTAATTTATTTCGTGGCATCGTCGTCACTTTGTACTCCTCGACGAGATCGGTTTCGTCCAACGACATATGTATAACGAAACTGCCATTATTTTTAAGCCTGCTAAGATCCTCCGGTAAATGTGCAGTGCAGTGTCGATAATATTTATTCGTGAAATATTACGGAATGTTGTAAAATGATATAACATTCCCTGCATCGCAGTGTTCTTGTTTTTTTTTACATTTTATACGTTTCAAAACGTGCAAGTTAAATCCGTCGGGGCAAATCGATGCTCTTTTACCTCGTTTTTCCCATATTGCTTTTTTTTACAATACTGCATATTTGCCAAATTCTTTTATACACTCTCTCGCGTGGTCTCATTTTCGCAAAGTAGTTGATATTGCATTTATGACAGACGATGAACAATCGATGGAGCGGATAGAACGCTGCTCCTGCTGTAAGAGCAAAAGGGGCGCTGACTGAACAATTTTCCTTTAATTTGAAAACCTCGGCCCGAGTCCCGGCTTTGTTTTCTATCAATAGAATGCTCGATTTATGTATATATGTCGTTGGTCCCGTCGAGCGTATGCTTAACTCTTGTCATGGCATGTCCGAATTTCTCGAATGGTGTAATTTCGGCGTCCATTAACATCGAGAATGGTTTGCCAGAATTCAAACCGCTATTTCCGACGAGTTCGATTTTCTCCGCAATTGAACGGGATAACGGGATAAAGCGTACGCGAATTGTCGCGTTTATATTGTTACTGAATTGCGGGCATTGCTACCATTACATCGCTGAATGTCAAATCGAATTGATGTATTTTTAACTGTAATTCGCAAAAAATCACAAAAGAGGAAATAACGAACGTGCATTCGAGATTGTACAATTATCGTCCGGTTGGTACTCTAAGAATTTAATATGTTTAATAGTTAAATTTGATTTTTACCTGGAAATAAACTGGACGTTTTTTCATCTTTTGAAATTTTCGCCCGGTATCGCTCAAGGTTTAATTTATAAATGCTCGCGAAACAAACTGAAGACAAACTATTATGAGTTTTAGCTCGCATTTACTATCCGCGAACATACAATGCATTTATTGCGCAACAAGCAGGATTCGTCGGAACTAGATCGGCTGGGATTCCTCGATCGCTGTACGAACTACGAAAAAAATTGGGGGGGACTGCGCGAGCTGGAAGGTCCGAAATAAGTTCCGGTTAATTACCATTCTAGTTGCAGTACTGACTGCACGACCACATGTGCACACCATGTACCTAATTTATACGTGCATGAGAACTCCGATGGACTGATACTGAAGACTTTAGCTTTAAATTAGCCGTCGCCATCGTCCTCGATGGTTTCTTTCCTTTCCTTCCTCGCATCGATCACATTGCCTGCTCACGAAGCGTCGCGAGAAAAAAAAATCGACGTATACAGGTTGTCCGGGCCGAACGACATACGTAAATGTCGCGCGAGATGAATGAATCACTAACGTCACGGTAATAAGTTTTATGATACTTATTGCGATACGAAAAACTGATAAATCATTACACGATTTTGCAAGGCACTTAATATCACATATCTTGATGTAGATTGGACCGGACTTTTAATTCGCCGTAATTTACAGCGAATGCTGTAAAAATAATTTTGCATCGGCTCATTTAACGCATTCTTTGTATCGGGAACAGGTTATTGCCTCCGTGGTAAAAATTTAAAAGGCGGAACAAAAATTTAATTTCCCACTTCCTATCCATTTAATATTGGCACACATTTCTTCATCCCTAAAATTGTCCAAGTTGCTAATCAATTTTGTTTTTGGTAACGAGAAATGGTCTTTTTTCTTTTGAAAAATCATCAATTGTAATTTTCGTCGTAAATCGTGTAATGGTAATGATGGTGCTTAAAACAGATTCGACTACGAGAAGATTCAGAGATTGCACTACTAATATTTTCTAGGACACTGTGGAAAACTCACTGCTCATGATATATACTCTGCGAATTTCTTCGAATTAATTCTCTGTTGTTAGTTCTTTTGCTAACAAAGTTGCGCAACCTATTGTTAGAAAAATATTCCACGATGTATACGCATATTAGTTTTCTCTTAAAATATGTATGATGGCTTTAAGAAGTTTCACGAGAGAGAAAAAGAGAATGTTTGTATGTGAGTGTATGCGTGTGTGTACGACAGAAAGAGAGAGAGAGAGATATATATATATTAATTTTAAATAGAATTATCTACAATTGTAAAATTCGAGGACGAGAGGGACGTGATTGTGTAATTGAATAAGATTATTTCGTTAATTGAATTATTAATTCGACTTGACCCGCGAATCTAGTTCTAAGCTGTAAAAAGAAAATTAATTTTACGATCGCCAGATACTACTCGTGCTCAAATGCATTTGAATTATTGAAATATATTAAAATATGGGACAATTACACAATTTTTCCTGCGCATTGTAATATTGTTTTATGTTGTAATACTTCTGTCGCGCGCCCGCGCAATCGGTGATCTCGTCGCAAAAGTAAGTATCTACTTTTATTTGAACATTTCCTCGTGATTATGTATCCGTGTAAAGCACTCGACGAGTGAGAGAAGTTTGTAAAAAGAATACCGGAGGCGCGCCAACTTCGCCAACAGACAGAAAAATATTTCCTTGTATCCCGAAGAGGGGAAAACTACGCAGCTTACAATTTTAAAACCGAGCAATGACTCATACAAGCGGTCGCGAATTGATTTACGAACGTGTCCGACTTCTCGATTAACTTTCCGAGCTCGAAATTTACGATAATTTCTTGCCTTGCATCAAGCGCTGTCAAAGATTTATAACGAAGGCGACCACAATATCGAGACGTGGAAAAATTTACGCAAAACGCACCAAGTAGCTTTTGTCCTTGTAATTTCTCTAAAGAAATCATTAAGATTTTCGCACGCAATTGCGATTTGCAATTAATAAATATAGTGCGCATTTCCTCAACCCTCCTCACCATATACAATTATTGTCGTTCTTATACTTGATTGTACCGAACGTGGAATTTTCCGCGTCACTATTTTTTGTAATGCGAAAACACTTCCGGCAAATTAACGATGTTTCCTAGGGATGTCTGACACACTTTTTATCAATGAGATAAAATCAACTCGTAATTCGTTGCTACAGAGTTGCAAGTAAGAAATAATAAAATAGTGACATAGGCCTGTAAAACATACCGCTTTTAACGCAAACATTCTTTGATAAATAAATACATTATTCTCTAAATACGATCCGTATATATATATGTATGTATACATGTATATACATGTAAACGTACTGCATTTACGTGGCAGGCCTTCGTGGTTTTCCGGTATACGCGTACTAATTGTTCGGGTTGTCAATGAGATTGTCAATCATTCTTTCGCGAATGGTAAAGTGAAGTAAACGTCGGCTCGACAGAAACGCAATTACTCGAGGCCACTCGATTTCCGCGACGAGGAAAGCCAAGATCGTGGCCTGCGCTGGAGAAAAAGATTTATTCCTAATAAATACATAAATAAAGGAGTAGAAAGAACAATTTTTTTTAGAAAAAGGAAGGACAAGGAAAATCCTGCCATACCGCGTCTTCCACGAGAGAGACTATGAACATTATCCTAAAGTAGTTTAACATTTATCGCATCTATAATCCGTAAGTTAAATTATTCATTATCCTGTTTAAGACGCGTACGATGTACCGATGATCAGGGACCGATGACATGTACTGGGTGTGCCGAGTGAAAGCGCGCACATGTGTGTGTGTGCCGCGTTTCGTATATGTCGAAATTTCATCCGCTCGCTTTCATTCAAGACCAACGGTGCGCGTACGCGCGTAACTTGTTATTACATTCTGTATACCTTTAGCGACTAGAATTAATCCCGACGTATACGGGCGGAGAAATTACGAGGACGAGACGAGATTTACCGATTTTACTCGCGTACATTTTGTCCTCCCTTGCTGTATTAACTCTTTGCTGGACGCTCTCCGCGCGAAAGAAAGATATATATAAAAAGAAAATAAGAAATTGGCGTTTCCTCTTTTATCCCGTAGGAGCGACTTCGTAACGGAGTCTTGTATCTAGGATATAAATTATCGTCGAAGCTGTAATCGCTCTGTAAACTCAGCCTGCGTGGTTTCTCGCAGCCGAACACTGTAAACACAAATGTACATACTTACACTGCACTAATTTAGTATTGCCGCTAAGTATTACAACTAGTCACATAAGCCAAAAGTTTGTTACTCTCGCAGAAGTTTTCTTTTTTTCAGTTTTGTAAAATAAAGAAAGATGAGAAAAACCCGAAGAATGTCACGTGGCGTTTCCTTTAAGTCTTCTCGTCTCTTACGTTCCTCGACGGAACCGACAGCGTGAAATAGAATGTCGATGCTTATCGACGTGATACCGTATTTGTTCACGAAACGGAAGGAATCATTTTTAATTTCCGACCGCCGCATACTCGTCAATTAAAGTAATTTATCGGATCTAATTGTGTTGCCTGATCCTATCGTCCTCTTTGTTGCAACTCGAGTCGGTGCATGTTTGCCGCGGGTCAATAAGATTTTTTAAACCTTGTAACGACGTCAAAATGCCGGGACTCGATCATGAATCTTTTCCTCTAGCGTGAACTCGCGGAAAGTAAAAAAACCTCATTGGCGAATATTGAATTCAACGTCTGGAGGAAAGGATTTATGTCGAGCTCTTGATCGTCCCGTGTGATATCCGCGAGAAAAAGAAATTACGTAATGTTATATTATCAACGTCAGTGTTTTCTTGACCATATCTGGCATTTTTAATAATAACAGAAAATTTATTGCGAAAATATAATAAATTTTTCATATTAAAAATGCCAGAGATGATGAAGAAAACACTGACGTTGCTAATTATTGCTGGCGACATTGAAGAATATTGTTATTAGTTATTTATATTATATTCCTCGATACCGCCGACTGTGTGCTCTATTACGCTGTAAACATTTGTGGAATTTATATTTTTTTTCTATTGTTTCCCGATGGCACGGCTATTTCGCGGCATCCTGCAATACGGTTTTACCGTACGGTAATCACGCGACAATGATCGCGGTAGCGGAAATGAATAACGCTCTCTCTCTGCGCAGAGCGATTCTTTTACGTAAGCACAATACGAGCGGAGCAAACGCGGTATTGTACATCGTACGCCCCCGTTCCCGCTTTTATTTTCAACGTGCTCGCATCGGAGACTAACAGTCGCTGATAAAAGAGTCGGGATCATTTTCTATATATAGCTAATAAACGTGCGCGTGCGAAAATATTCCGTAACGAAGGTTATCTATGTTTCTCCAGCGTACACACTTCAGCGATCTTCAACGAAGCCGATCGGCAGGTACGTAACGCATGGTTTTTTTCCCTTTTCCAAGTTATATCAATCGTTATTTCCTAGTCGTGATTAATTTAGCTGCAAAAAGTTCTTCGCAAGCTTCGTTCGCATTATTTCTCGGCTTTATGATATTCGCGCACATTTTTATATATTAAGTACTACTTTGTGTTGGGTGACGCGTGCCTCCGTGTGAAAGCGGTCGAGTAGTAGTCGACGAGTCCCGGATTGAAACCCTCATCCCATGTGTGTCACGGTTTTATAAAAGGTTGATTGAAGAGTTGAAGGTTGCGAACGAAGGAGTACGAGGTAATAGGCCCACACTCGTTTGGGGAATTCATATTTCGTACAATTAATGCTGCTGTTTTATATTAAATACAAGCAGTAAGAAAATCTGCACATTTATCAGCTGTTAGCAAATGTCTGAAAATGCTTAGTTTTTTGTTCTCTTGAATTTGGATACTTTCGGAAATCAAGAGATAAAACGAACAAATAACGCATATTGTTATTTTAAAAGATTGAAAATTGCAGTGAGACGGAGAATTTATCCATTTACACGTTGCGTAATATTTACTTTTCGCTTTCACTTTCATCTTCCGCATTAATCTTTATTACGTCAGGGCACGTCTCTAATCTCTCCTTTGACTGTTGGATATATTTACGCAATTGACTCGTAAGATCATTTCCGTGACAGCCTCTCGATAATTTCTTGTACATTATGCTTTACGTATGCTCTCTAAAAGTCTAACAGTACCGCTGGAAACAGTAAATATTCACTGAGTCACAATTATAAGTAGAGCAGTGAATAATTCAATGCTGTATACTTATAATTTTTCCCAGTGATAATGCACTGATTGACTTTTAGAGAGTAGGTATCTATATGCAGGTTTGGGAAGTAACGAAGTTACAGTTACAGTTCCTTTTTTGGGGGGTAAATCTAACTCCGTTACTTTCTCTCCATCTGTAACTGTAACTTAACTCAGTGACATTTTTTCGATAACCAGTAACTAATTTAATAGTTACATTAAGAGTTGCTTTATATGTTTTTTAAACCTCCACAGATCGCATTAGGTCTTGCATTTGCGCATAAACGCCTTTATCGACGCTTTACAATTAAAATGCAGATTTGATATTTTTATTTTCATTGCAGGAAAGCAACTGCAAAGTAACGATTCGTTATTTTTTGAGTAACCGTAACGCAGCACTTTTCAGAATTGGTAACTTGTAACTGTAACTACTTACATTTTTAGCGAGGAAACTGTAACTGTAACTAGATACTTTTATAAAGTAACTTTCCCAACCCTGTCTATATGCAGAATAGCCTTTTAGCGATGGGTTTAGCGAACAATTTTCGCGACTGAAAAAGATGAGTTTTTCGCAAATTAAATTTCGGGAAGCCAGGCAGTTAAAAAAATTTACATTATTTGGCTAATAACTATGTTGTACGTCTATAAGTACGTATATAAAAATATCTATGTAAAAATATATAATTATAAAATAATTATAAATTTATGACGCAAAAAATAACCAATGATACTGTAAATAAATGACCTCGGTGCAGTTTCTGGTCTGTTATAAGGGATTTTTAATCTGCGACGTATAAAAATACGAAATAATTCTAAAAATATATGATGCAAGAAAAAGGCAATGATAAACAATGACGCCGACAGTCTCGTCTCAAGAAAAGATCAGCCAAAGAACCCGTAGAAGAGACGCAGTTTTAGGATATTGTGTGCCTTACGGATTAGTTCACGTTTGAGGATAATTCACGCGAGTACAGAAAACGTAAATACTCTTCTTGTATTCTCATTAGCACAAAATTTATGGGCAGAACACGTTCCAAGGTCTGTTTAACACTTTTTGTTTTAATGACTCTCGCATACCGGCGGCTCACTTGGTGGAAAAACACTTACGATATTGTGTGTACGTGTACAGCGAGCCGTTGTTACACCGTGGACTGATAACCCTCTGAATGGAACAGAACGGCAATCGTTACACGTTACCTACGTCTTGCAGAGAACACGTATTTAACAATCTTTACTCGCGGAATTAAATCACCTTCTTTTACACGCTCCGTTAGAGACACTTTTATTCGATAAGGTATTCACTTGAAAAGAGAGAGAGAGAGAAGGAGACGCGCGTTAAAGTCTCAGTTAAAAGATTTTGTTTCTAGTAGCATGACTCAGCTGTTCTCAGCGTGCTTTAATAATAGCAAGTGTAATATATGTTCGCTATAGAAAGTAGAACAATATAAGATTACAGCTCACGCAGCACTATGTCGCAAATGCATATAGACGGTAATTTATTTTCTCGCTCCCTCTCTTGGCCTTTTCTGTCCTCTCTTCTTGCTTCTCTCTTTCCACTCTACGGTCTCCTTTTTCACCCCCTCCTCCCCCTTCTTTCTTCCCATTCTTATTACTCTCTTTCGTCTCTTTTCGCGTGTCTTCCTTATGTTTCTTCTTCTCAGGAGAGTCGAGAGATCCTTTGACATCAGCGGCTACCCCTCGCCAGGGTCTCCTCCCCCCCCCCCTCCTTTTTTCCTTTTTTGCCTCGTTTGCGCGGCCTTTAATTATGCCACCGCTACAATATTCACCCCGCTTGTACATCATGCTGCCTGCTTCCGAGAAAGAAACATTTTTGCTGTGCCACGCAAAAGCCGGCGCGTGGTGGAGAGCTGCCACCGCCGCCACCAACACCGCCACCGCCGTCGCCGTCGCCGCCGCTGTCGCCGTCGCCACCGCCGCCGCCGTCGCCGCCGCTGAAGTTCGCGTGATACCGAATCGCGCCGCATAGTTTCACGCATCGACGCGGTAACGTTGCGAGTCGGCGGCTTTTTTTGCGCGTTCTCGGCCGCCGATTATCGCGGAAACGACTACGCGTCACTCCGATGCCGGGAGAACCGGAGGAACGGACGACCCGACCGGCGAAGTCAACCGACGTCTTCGCGATAAATTCGTGGTAAGAGATCTCTTCTTCTGGTTCCCCTTCCTTTCCACCCCCGGGCTCTCCTCCTCTCCCCCGACCCGGTCCTCTTGTCGCTCGACCCCGACCTGGCGTCGGCAGCACGCGAAAATATCACTGCGCTAATTTCCTGGGGAGGGGGCGAGAACTTCCTCCGCCGCCATTCAGAGATTCAGCGATCTCGATCGGCATCAATCGCGTGGCGCGGACAGATTCTCCGACTGAAGAATAACTAAAAGGGGGACGCAATTTTCGTTCCATCAACTCGCGCGAGGATGTTGAAAAAAATCCTCGGACAGAAGTCTCGAGAGAAATCCCATTTCGTTTGATTATTGTCAGATGGAGAGGCGCCGAAAAGAAACGCGATGGACGTTAAATAAAATTTACGGAGCGACGGGATCCGCCGCCGCCGCCGCCTCGCGAGCGAGACACGTGGAGTGACCTCGCGGTAAAGAAAAAAAACAAGCACGCGCGATCGTGCAGCAGAATGAGGGGATAAACGGTCGGCATTCATAATCAACGCGGATGGTTTTCCTTGGCAGTTATGTGTCTCACGATTCTGTCGTCATCGCGTACGCCACGTTCTTGAACTTGCACAACTTGACTTGGCCGCACGTACGATCAGTTACGATCTATCAACGGAGAGCGCGGTACCGGCGCGGCGCGGCGCGTCGAAATCAAACCGAACGCGAGGGAACCTCGAGGAGCTGCGACCCGCGCGATCGACTATTCCTCGATTATCGAGCATCGCGATTAACGAGCGAGTGTCAGTGAATACCATAGCTCTCACCCGACGATTGTTTTATATAACTCTCTTGCCAACTCGTGCCATGTCGCTGCCGAGGATGAGCCATCGCGATTTTACGCGATCTGGAGCAGCTTCCGTAATTTTTTAATTGCACAAGCGTGCTCGCCTCTTAAAGTCACATCCTGGAGATTTACGTAACAATAGGATTGACAGATCGTTGAATAAGAGCTTTTCTCAATTACAAAGTTAGGCGACTTATTTTCTGTCGGAAAAGGCGAACGAAAATTATATTTTTAATTTATGCGAGAATCGACCCGTTCGTTCTCTTTATCATCGTAAATAATAAGATGTATCGTTAACGTACGTGGTCTTTTTTACTTGAAACGATCGTCGTATATTTATAAATATTTCGTGAGACTTCCTGACGGTGATAATTTCTTAAGCCCGTGAAAGAGTTGCACAAGAAACCGGGTTGGACCGAAGGTGAAGACGTCTTTTGCAGCGGTTTGTAGCCAGTTGACTTCGCAGGAAGAATTAAAACGGTTGAGGGGACACCGAGAAGAATGTCAACTCCTCGAGGAGGCGAATAGATTTTGTTCGCTACGACCCTCCCGCGGTTAACTCGTGCACAAAGATGAAGCTACTTACAATTGTACCTGCCCTTCTCCCTTGGCTAACGATCGCCGACTGCGTGTCGACTGCGAGATTTTGTGGCCCGGACACGGGAGATGGTGAGTTTTAAGTTTTGCGGTGTAGCGATAAACTTTACAAACGTCGAACGGCAAACGTTTCAATCGATCGTCGTATTTTCGTGCCGCTTTGTCGAATATGAATATCAAGTTTGACATATTTTCCCTAGTAGCACAGCGCATTGGCTAAACATCGGCTAAACATTCATCCAATATTGGCCATGGGATAAATGTGAATATTGCACGATAATAATTATATAATATTGGATTTATATTGGAAGTGTATTGGCCAATATTTAAAAATGTAATAAGATATTGGTCCACATAGACATATTGGCTAAACAAGAGAAAGTCATCTTACAGTATTGGATCAATATTGGGAATACTAGATTTACATTATTTCTCAATATCGCGTCAATATATTGTGCTACTAGGGTCGTTTAATCCATTGCGTCCCAATGGTTCCGCTGTGAAACCACTACGAGTGTTCTTTGAATTTTTCGTCGCTATTTTGAACTTTGATTAAGATGCACAATACACAAAAAACAGATGAAAAATTGATTAAGATACAAATACAAAAGAAAACAAAAAATAAAGATAAAAAGATACAATGAACTTTGAAAAAGATACATAAAATACAAACAAAATAAAATTAATATCCGCGTTATTTTTCAAAACGTGGATGCATGGACTAATATTTCATTGATATTACTTGTTTTATTTAAAAAGAAATATAATTGACAATTATCTTTAAGTATTAGTGCATGTATAATAAATGTCTTTTTAAAACGTGTATTTTACTGTTGGGCCGCAAAGGATTAAGAAAACATGATTATTGTGACTTACGCAATCATGTCGCCGCGCGTCATCGTGTCGCAGTAATCGCTTTCGGATGTTAACGAGGATTATTGAAATTATTGCACCAGCCGTTATCGCATCTTTCGCCGTGCGCCAGAGAGCCTTGTTCGCCGAGACACCTGTTTCTCGTTTTCAGATTTCCAGCGCGCCCACGTCGGCCTGATTATCTCGCCCATAATGTCGAATCGAGTGATACGGGAGATCGAGATTTATTGGAATCACGCCAGGTATCGACCGGGCGATACGATCGCGCTTTACACGGGCGAGCCCACGAACGGCCTCGAGCCAATTTATACCCTGATACCAAACGCGCCGAGTGGTATCGAGAGGACCGGAGTGCAGGCCACGTTCGTTCCCACCTCGAATCTCATGTTCGTTCAGCAATGCCTACGTACGTACGCGACTTGTATATACATCGTAATTACACAATTCCAATATAGACCACTAATCAAGCATACGCCCTCAGAAAGGATTTCTGTTACCGAGACAAAAAATATTCTTGATGCATTTACATTTCTCACAACCTCATTTGGTAGAAAAATAAGACAACATCAAAATAAAATTAATAATTCTTAGTCTCCTCTATCGAATTAAAAAAGATTGACTTACTAGATCGAGACCAGAGTAACTTGTGTAAATATAAGTTTATATATTCTTGCGTTTAGAATTACTGGGTGTATGCATTGAGAAATAATAACATTTCTGGTAACGTTACAGTTACATTTGTGCAACAAACATTATCAGTTGCATTTTCGCAACCGACATTATCAGTTGTATTTTTCCACCCAACAGCATCAATTGAAAAAACTGTAATTGCGACAGTTATCTATTTTCAGTTTTTCTTGTTTGCAGCGAGAGCAGTAACACAGTTGCGCTGTTTTTTCAATAATGCAAGGAATATATCGCTGTTGTCTTTATACGTTTGAAACCTGTGTGGTTTTCATGTATTTGAGGCTCTAAAAGTCACGGCGAAATCATTTTTATGCTTTAGCGTTGGAGGATCGAATACTATCTTCTTTGAAAATCTAAACAAGTTGTATTCTAATTCAGATTATATGTAACTATTATAGATTTTCGTACGCTAAAACAGATTTGACGTATACGCTGGTGTATCAAATCAAGATTTGCAAGCACATAACATTTAAAATATAAAAAAGTGTAAATTTAAAAAGACTAAAATTTGCAAACTTTATATTTAGAGTATAAGAAAGACTCCTTTCTCAAATTCCTTTCGGTGTCTTGCAAATTAAAGATCTAGATTTTCACTGCTTTCATCGATATTCCAACAAAAATCTCTTAGAAATGTAATTTTTTAAATTATTTCATTATTAACTGGTTTCGAATGAACAAATTTTATCATAATAAAATTACAAAAACTCTTTCACGTATTCGTATTTACTGTAGCGCGCAGAAAATATTCTTTTCTCCATATGACTTTTGTACGAAAGCCAAATTGCTTATAATTTCTACGAAGAGCAGGTCAAAGGCTGCTATATAAGTGATCCACTTTTCCTTGCGACATTCTTTAATCGTGTACGTGATCCAATCTTAAAACGGAATTTCGCTTTAATAGAGTACCATGTCGCCTGGCTGAGAAACGGCACGGTAAGACTGACTAATTGTCTGCAAACGCAGCCTCGCTGGATGACGGAGAGGAGGGCCATCTTAGGGTCGCTGCCGTTGAGCAGAGTGTTCCTGCCCGGCACGCACGACTCTGCATCGTATGCGACACACGAGCGGGCAAATTCCGAGAATATCGTCGAGAGATACGTGATAACGCAGGTAAATTCCGAATTAACAGCAGAGAGTGGAATATTTGCGTGGATAAGCCAGATAATTTCTCGCAAAGTAATCTCGCTGCGACAACGCCGAGTCGAAAGTATTTTAATAAATGCGCGGCTACTAAAGAGATTTCCACGGTGCCCTTTCGATTAATTCAAGTAGATTTCCTTTCGATTCGCGTAAAACGCTTGTCCGGCTCGAGTATTCGACGGAAAAATGTTTGAGCGACGTTAAAGAGAGCCTATATACGCATTAAAGTCGGATAAGAATTAAATAAAGAATAACCGTTGCTGGTAATCGTTAGGATAATTAAACTGCAGGATGTGGACGTGCTCGCGCAACTGATCTACGGGGTCCGATATCTCGATATCCGAGTCGGACACTATCCCAACACAAACTCGGTATGGTGGGCGAATCACGGGGTAGTCAAGTCTGTTCCCATGCAGACCGTCGTAAACCAGGTGAAGGCCTTCCTCGACCACACGAACGAGATCGTGATATTCGACATCCAGGAGTTCCCAGTCGGTAATACAATTTAGCGTTGAGGCACTCGGCGGTTCTTGGCCAGGCAAAAATAGAGCCATACAACGTTTCTTATCGTGCTCTTTAAAATACATAAAAATACCGTTGCACTCGGATGCAGTTTGCGATATTCTCACGCTAAACAAAGTGTACCGATTCGAAAGATTATCAAGTTAATGTGGAACTCTATATAACGCAACAAAATACTGGCGAGAATTAGCGGATCAATTACAAGACCGTTCGTGACACGTGCAAAAGTTGCGTCACACTAATTGTAAGATGTCCTGCTTATCAGCTGACAATCCCAAAGACAATCTTTTTGTCGAATGCCTCGTATTGCTCGGGCAACGGATTAAGAATATTGTAGCAAGATATAAAATACGCAAACATCATCTCATAGCGCGATTTACCGCTTTTTTTTGTCAATAATGACAGTAACGCTAGCAAGATTATGCAACTCGTAGCTTAGGCCTTTTAAATAGTAGACTTTTGTCGTTGATGTGAAAATATGTGCCGATGGTGTTGCTAGGTTTTGGCAAGAATCTGGCGGTACATCACGACTTCGTCAGATTCCTCGAAGAACAATTCGCCAGGTACTACGTGCCGAAGAGCTATGGGTGGACCAGTACGCTGAATACGATCTGGTCGTCCGGGAAAAGACTTATCATCGGCTATGATGAGAGACGAGTTGTCAATCGCTACGAAAGCGTGTGGCCCTGCGTGACTCATCAGTGGGGAAACGTCAGGACTATCGAAGACTTGTTCGATCATCTGAATCGCATCGAGACGGAAAGTGTCGGGTATGCGCATCTCATACAAAGCTGACATCAAGCCACCCTTAGCTATTCAAGATCACTCTTTTCATTATATACCCACTCTTAGTTTTATAAGCACTTTCGCTAATCAAGAGAGACGATCGTGTCTCGCGTCAAGTGTACACGCGGCAAACTGACCGAGTATCTATACCCAGTCCGAGCCGCTCGTTAATTCGTACGATCTCAAAAATGGCTAGACCGATTAAGTTTATAACGGAGCCCCCAATTGATAGCAATGGGAGCGCTATTGTATTAAAAAAAGTATTTAGTTTTGCTTTCAGTGCAGCATGAACATAGCATATGATAGCTCGGACAATAATTATGCCAATCTGACGGTTCACGTTTCAGACACCCTAGATCGATACCAAGGTCGGCGATGGCGGAGTTGACGCCTAACACATGGGACGTAATCTTAAACCGGCTTGGAGGTATCCGCCAAATGGCGGAGAAAGTTAATATCAACGTTACGAATTGGTACAACAGCAAGTGGCAACGCACCGCCAATATCGTCGCCGTCGACTTCGTCCGATCGTCCGGCATCATCGAGGCCGCGATCGAGTGGAACGAGAGGCGAAATTCACATTGTTAAGACCTTCCATATTTCCTATTCGCACGAGAATTGAAGAAACGTACAAACCAAAGTCCGATAATGCACCATTAATTCAGTATGCCCGAACAGCAAAGCAATTTTTATACAAATAGTACTTAATAATTTATTACTTTGCTTCTATGATTTTACCAATAATTACGTGTTATACGAATAAATTTTATACAGAAAATGGCCCACGCAATTAGACAATGTCTAATAAAAATGTAAATATTTTATGGGGTGTTCATTTTTCATTTTTCCGTTACTTTCGTGGAAATATAAGGACAAAATACTTTCTATTAATTTGTATAACTCATTGAATAATATTTACGCGCCGTGTAAACTCATCGCAGCGCTTAAGAAAGTAATCAATTTCATTGTTATTAGCTACTTTAGCTAATTGACAATATAGCTTATACAGAAGTGATTAAATTTGTTGCCTTCTCAAGAAACCTAACAAAGTAAAGCGTAACACAGTTTCACGCATTAATCGCATAATACGTGTACTTTTCGCGTGATCATCACAGTTCCGCCGGATGTGCGAATAATGCTCTAGTCAAGGTAACCGAGAGAAACGAAATTGTCTGTCGCATACAGGTGCGCGATGCAACGAAATCAGTTCATCATCCGGTACAGACGATGTTGGTCGCGAATGCGAAACGGACTACGAGATCGGTCTGCATTAATCCGTCGCGTCTCTACACGAAAAGCACAGAGCGCTCGAGAAAAGGGATCCGAGAGAGACCGATAACATCTCTTTAAAAAGTCGACCGACCTTGCAG
Source organism: Vollenhovia emeryi (assembly GCF_000949405.1). NCBI lineage: Eukaryota > Metazoa > Arthropoda > Insecta > Hymenoptera > Formicidae > Vollenhovia > Vollenhovia emeryi. Next base: position 2,912,472 of record NW_011967245.1, on the reverse strand, counting down.
ATTCCTTTCATGAAAAGGATCGTTTCAATTGTTAATTAAATTTCGCTTCTCAAAGTCGACTGTCGACGTTGAGGTCTCCGCTCATACGAAACTACCAAATTTTTAGCCTCAAGAGTGTGCACCGTCACGTTTGCATTTATACTCGAAAAATGTGCTGCCTATTATTCCTACTTCTACTGCCGATCGTAACTTCGGAGCTGTGCGAGTACCCCTGGTATCAGTATAATACGTGCCAGAATAATTCTCTTTCTTGTCCCAGTGAACAGAAGTGTTCGTTCATCGAGTACTGCCCGGCGGTTGTATCCCTAATGGATAGAAACGCGCTTTCCGCTCACAGGTAACGTGGTCGTCTCTTTTTTTTCAAGTTGAACAGACGAGTGTACATATATACACACACACGCGCGCGCTCTCACACACACACACATAAACGTAATTTTTTTACGCAGATTACGACAGGCTGTATGCGGGTACGACCGAACACGCATAAAGATTTGCTGTAGCGTCGACAGTTATACCGAACGGCCGACGTATCCAGATAGAAATCTGAGTGCATATCCGACGCAACCAACTTTAAACTTTCAGTGCGGCAAGAGTATCGTTCGGAACAACGTAGACACTTTAGGATCGTATCCTTTTGTCGCAAGAATCGGTTTTATAAGCAAGTACTTTGCTTTACGTATATACAGAAGTGCTTGTATTGTATAGAAGTTGCATAATATACAGGATGTCCCAGAAAAACCGCCAATTATAACTCAACTACAATGTTGAAGTTAAAATGCTGCGTCCAAGAGTCGTCGCTTTTTTTCACCGACAGCTAGTTCGAAATTTAAACGTACAAGGCAGAAAACTTCTGCGGCATCATGTATATAACAAATTATGTACAATTTTGTTTATACGAAGGATATGAGAGAGAGAGAAAGTTAGCTATATCTCTTTTATTATATAAGACATGCGCTTTCAGACTGTTAGCAAGAATTCGCTTTCAGATACATTAACGGGTGAAATCAAATACTCGTGCAATGGCGTGATTGTTAATGAGCGTACTGTATTGACTACAGCTACATGCGCACTCGCGAAATCGGACAGATACAAATTGTACGTATATAGCAGTCGAAAATAAAATATAACGAATGATCGTTGCTCAGATTTTCGATCGTATCACAGCATTGAGTTGTTATAGCATGCAGTAATTACAATAAACCTCGTTCGTTATTCAGATGCTCTGTGCTTATTGGTGAATATAATACAGAGTCGAATCCAGATTGCAATAATTTGCTTTGCGGGCGCAATACCAGTAGCCACGACATATCGTATGTAGTTAAACATCCGGGCTACAACGCCGCAAGTTTTTCCAACAACATCGCCTTGCTTCGCTTGAAGAAGGCGATCGATTATACAGGTATGTACAATTCTTAAATGTACACGTGTCGAAGACACTGTGACAATCACGGCCTCAATGAAAATGCAATATGTCCGGTCTTCTTCAGCCACAGCTCAACCAATCTGCTTTATACCGGAGGACAGATACGTCAGCCTAGGAAGTACATGCACTGTTGTCGGCTGGGGAGAATTGTCAGGTCAAAAAGGTATTGTATTAATAGAACAAACTATCGTAAAGCGTAAAACTGTAAGCTGTGTTTATGTAACGTTCAAGTGCTGTAACCCTGTGATCCAGCGCAACCACTGACGCAACAGTCATTACAACTAGAACTCGTACCTAAGCAGCAGTGCTCGGACTATATAAGCCAAGCTCTATCAGTGGAATTATGCGCCAAAGGCAACTGTGAACCTTGTTCAGGTTACAGCGGTAGTCCTCTGTTATACAAATATGCGGACACATACTTCCTGGTACGTTATCAACATAAATATTTACATATATACTACAGATGTAGTTCACATATTTATGTTTTCCTTTTTTTTTACTCAGGTTGGAATCCTATCATTTGGGTCTAGTTGTGACTCAAGCACAATTTTTCCGTCTGCATTTGTAAATGTACAGAGATACACAAGGTGGATCTTAGAGAATTCTTAAGGATGCAAAAAATATATAGAAACGTCCCAAAACGTGTCTTAATGAGTACCGATCATAGCATTGCATTTTCACAAGTTTTATTCTTTTTTTTTGGTTTTTGGTAAATCCAAAATAGGTTATTTATGTTTAAATATATTCAAATATTTGCCGCGCGTCATTTCCTTAGCCTCTTCTAGACCCAGTTGATAAGCTAAATCGTGCAGTCTTTTCACTTCCGAGATAAGCCCGGTCATTGACAAATTACCCAGTTCTGCAAGAAAATATTTTACGATATTTAGCAACAGGATGAAGAATTGTATGTTAATGCATATCCAACTCACGATGCACATGGCTTATGTCATCCTGCGACATCGCAGCCCAAAAACATGGTTCTGTCTGCGGTGAATTTTGAGCAACGAACTCATGTACACCTGGAACTTCATTGCTCGCTACATATATGATGTATTGTGTGATACATGACTCATAACTGATCCTTGTAAAATGTACTCACTCTGCTCAGGCCACAGATCGGGTGACGCCCTATCCAATTTCTCTAGACTCATGAGACTCTCCTCTAAGCAAGACAAATCTATAAAACGAGAATTAGCCACTTCAACTTTGCACTTGCATCATTTTCTCCCCCTATAGTATTATCTAACGTACGTTTGCGCAGCTTCAAGTCTAACTGAACAAAGTGTAAAATACAGACTTTACGAGTACAGAAGTCAACTCGTACGACACACTTTATGTACGATACAAGAAATTAAGCAAACTTAAATCTTCCATTTTGTACGAGAACAAAGGATCAACAAATGGATAAATGACGGGACTAAAATGTAACGCAACATTTTAAACGTATAGCGAAACTTTGCGGCGGCAAATCAAGAGACACCTTTGACTCTTCTCTCTCGAAAATTAGCGCATAATATAACAACCAATATGATTATACATACAATAAAAAGATATTGGCTACAAAGGAATAAATAAAAATCCTTAAAAAGAAATATCGTCGATACGCTTGATGTATCATGTATGATTATAACCTCAATGTATAGAGCAAGAATACATCGCGAAACGGCGAAGGCGCGTGTGCGCTTTCGCTTCGCAAGACGAGGCTGCAAACTCACCCGGTTGATCCGTCGCTTTGTCGGTAGCCATAACGCTCGCGCGAAAGCTGTAAATTTTACTCAAGTGTTCCCAGAGGAGGACGCTTCAGCGGCTACTCGACGCGCATACAAAATGGAGCGAAATGACCGCGCGGAATACTTTACACACGGCGCTCTCTCTCTCTCTCTCATCCCTAAGGAGGATCCTCTGAGCGGCGGACTGACAGTCGCGCGTGTCAGCCGTTATTGCGTCTCGGACAAAGCCTCCCCTCTGCGCAATTCCTTGGTTAGCTCGGCCTGCTGCTGCAGGATGTAGACATTTTCGGCCTTGCGCCGTTCCCGTCGCTCGATGTCGCGTATCACACCGAGGTGCAGCTGCTCCCTGAAAACGGATTCGCGACGCCGCTCGTAAGTCACGCGGGAGAAACGTCGAAACGCGCCGGGTCGCGACGCGGACGCCTACCTGTCGTAGGACTGCTTGAAATGCACGTAGCCTATTATTCCGACGGACGACATACAACACAGGCCGAAAGTGACTTTAGACACGCTCGACATTCTCGGGAAGAACGGGTGCGCGTGGTGTGCGCAGTTACCGCACCGCGAACCAGTGATGTCGGATTGGTCGCGCTTTTGGCGCACGCGCTTTGACTTGGGGCTCACTGAAGCACCTACTACGGACAAATAGGTGTACCGCTGGTCGCCCGTAAGAAATTTTCTTGGAGAAAATTTGAAAAAAAATTTTTTTTACGGACAAGAGGCCTTTTTGACAGCCACACATCTTTTTGCTTGTACATAATATAAGTATGTAAATTAATATATTACGTATTTTAATATATAAAATAGATTAATTCAAGTCTCATATATGTTCCCGTTATACGGTATTACCGATACGTCGCTGGTTACTGTCGTGCATGCGCGAAAAACGCGACCAGTCCGACATCACTGCCGCGAAGTTGCCCGCGCAAGGCACGACGGGACAATCGATGGTTATCGATCCTCGCGCGCGCGTATTTTGTTTGGCGTCAAACCGAAATTTGGAGACCCTCGGAAAATCTTGTCTCCGCGACGCGAGAAAAATTTTTCGAAAACTCGTATTTTTACTAACTTTGTCTATAGATATTTGTAATAAAGAACAACCTTTATAACAAATAACTAAAGGCCAATAATAATGACGAGCAGCTTTAGGTGGCGAATTAAGACTAGAATATATTTGTATAATTAAAAACAAAATAGCATACGTTTCGACATCACAGTGTCTCCATCAGTACGTTAATAAGCAATTTAAAATAAATAATAAGCAAAGTGTCAGAAGTATAAATTACAAAAATTAAAATTTAAATAATGTAGAATAGAAAATTTAGATAACATAGAATATGCAAGAAACGCACCGCGAAAGACTTGACAAATGTTCACACTAACAAAATCGTAAGTTTGGAAATTTTTTACTACTCTCAGAAAGAAACCTGAGAGCGGCCACGCCGTCAGTTTACTTGATACCATTTTAGGAGACTATTTCGCGTGTCCTTACGACTATTTTTACTTTTGGAACTATTTTATTATGCCCATTCTACACCTAGGGATGATCCTACTTGTGGCTCATCCGATACCCCTTCTATACCTAAAGCTAATCCTACTTGCAGCTTATCCGAGGGAGTAGTATAAAGTGTAAAAGGTTTACACTTTGGTTGGTTTCCAATCGTACCAAAGTACAACTACAGTGTACCCTTTTACACTTTATACTACTCCCTCGGATAAGCTGCAAGTAGGATTAGCTTTAGGTATAGAAGGGGTATCGGATGTGGTAAAAGTAGAATCATCCCTAGGTGTAGAATGGGCATTACGAATTTCCCGACTCTACCGATAAAATGTCCACTTGGTGTATGTCTGTGCTGTGCATTCTGACATCTAATTTATAAAATTTACATTGACTACATGAAAAAAGTTTATGTAAGTATCATGTAGAAAATTTATGTTAGTATAATTTTGAAATTATACTAACACAGCACAATCCTGAAAAATAGGTGTAGCGCGGACACGCACAAAGGGGAGACTTTATCGGCAGTGTCCAGAAAATGCATAGCAAAATAGTTCCAAAAGTAAAAATGGGCGTAAGGGCGCGCAAAAAAGGTTCGTGAAACGGTATCAAGTAAAATGCCGACGTGGCCGCTTTAAGATTTCTCTATGCTACTATTAAAAAGTAGCTTTCGCTGACAACACATTACTAGGAATTTTTCTTAATTAAACCAGCTGCTGCTAACATTATTATTAAAATTCGTACCAAGAGATTCTCCCCGATTATTAAATATCTTTTTCTTTATGTATCTATGTATATGTATATCTAATCTTTTTTCATTATGTATGTATGTACATATGTACGCAACTTTGCGCAACTTCAATGACCATCGTAGTGCGTCCCTGCGCAGGCGCTCGCGAATAACTCGATATCGGTGAGTTCCGAAATTTATCGAGAAGCGGCATGTCAATGGCTACGTTCGGCAGAAAAAGCTGCTTTGCAACTGTTGTAAAATTCATGAATCTGATTGGCGTATGCTCTTAAATTCACACAAGATTGAGAGAACACACCGATCAGATTCACGAATTTTACAACAGTTGCAAAGCAGCTTTTCCTGCCGAACGCAGCCAGCAGAGCACACTTATCTGCTTAGAAAGGTGTTCTTCGGGGATTATGATTTATTAAAAAGTAACAGAGACTTGCCACTGCCTAAAATTCTTTGAAAAATGAATAAATGTGTTCAGAACTACACGAGAAATAGTTTAGAACTCGTAGAACTATCGAAAATCCGTCAGCGTCTTAGTGTTATGATAAAAAATACATCTTTTTTTTCTATCGGCTGTTTTTTGTATAAAATCAACAGAACTATTATTAAAAAGTATCAAGAACTATAGAACTCGACTGCATGCGATAAGAACTCCACTTTATTTTTGATCTGCTGGGAAATGATATGCCAACTTCACAGGCATCATCAGAAATTCGAAATGCCTGTGAAGTTGGCATATCATTTCCCAGCAGATCAAAAATAAAGTGGAATTCTTATCGCACGCAGTCGAGTTCTGTAGTTCTTGATACTTTTTAATAATAGTTCTGTTGATTTAAACCAAAAAACAGTCGATCGAAAAAATGATCTGCTACGGGAAGTTAGCAGATCATTTTCTAGCAGATCAAAAATAAAATGGAGTTCTTATCGCATGCAGTCGAGTTCTATAGTTCCTGATACTTTTTAATAATAGTTCTGGCGATTTTATACAAAAAACAGCCGATAGAAAAAAAAGATGTATTTATAATAACACTGAGACGCTGACGGATTTTCGATAGTTCTACGGGTTCTAAACTATTTCTCGTGTAGTTCTGAACACATTTATTCAGTTTTCAAAGAATTTTAGGCAGTGGCATGTCTCTGTTACTTTTTAATAATTCATAATCCCCGAAAAATTCATTTTTAAGCAGATAAGTGTGCTCTGCTGCTCGGAAAGTCGGGGTACCGGTCCTTCTAAAATATTTTTCGTATAGTTTTGCATATATTGATTCATTTTCAAAAGAGTTTTAGACAGTGGCAAGTCTCCGATACTTTGTACTTTGTACCGTTACTGCTTAGAAATGGATTTTTCGGAGATTATGAATTTATTAAAAGTAACGGAGACTTGCCCCTGCCTAGAACTCTTCGGAAAATGAATATATATTCAGAGCTATAGGAGAAATATTTTAGAAGAACCGGAACTACAACTTGCCGACCAGCAGAGCACACTTGTCTGCTTAGAAAGGTGTTCTTCGGGGATTATGAATTTTTGAAAAAGTAACGGAGACGTGCCAGTGCCTAGAACTCTTCGGAAAATGAATATATATATTCAGAGCTATAGGAGAAATATTTTAGAAGGACCGGAACTCCGACTTTGCGATCAGCAGAGCACACTTATCTGCTTAGAAAGGTGTTCTTCGGTGATTATGATTTATTAAAAAGTAACAGAGACTTGCCACTGCCTAAAATTCTTTGAAAAATGAATAAATGTGTTCAGAACTACACGAGAAATAGTTTAGAACTCGTAGAACTATCGAAAATCCGTCAGCGTCTTAGTGTTATGATAAAAAATACATCTTTTTTTCTATCGGCTGTTTTTTGTATAAAATCAACAGAACTATTATTAAAAAGTATCAAGAACTACAGAACTCGACTGCATGCGATAAGAACTCCATTTTATTTTTGATCTGCTGGGAAATGATATGCCAACTTCACCTGCATCCGCATTAGCGCGAGATTGTATTCAACTTTTCCAACACATTTTCTCACTCTTTCGTCTATTTTATTTGTTGGGGAATTTTTGGACGAACTCAGCATGTAATATTCTTCTCTTTAAACTCAATTTCTTTATTTTTCATTATGATTCTACTCATAATGAATCAAATTAAAAAATTTATTCGATATAGACAGGTCAATCTAAAGAGGCCCTCCATCCGCCGATTCCAACCGGCGGTCCCCTTTTTTACAATGCTATTTTTAACTTTTTTATTATTCAGTTTGATATAATAGTTATAAATATATTACGATTCGCATAACTATGACCATCAGTAACTATTCACTACTTTTCAGTGATGATCCACTGAGTGACTTGAACAGAGTATTATAGAGGCCCTCCACCACCCCCGCCAATTTCTATCGGCGGTCCTCTTTTTTGCAATAATCTTTTTCCTCTTACCATTACTTAATTTTTCTCGCGACATAACTTTGTAATATTATAAAAGAAAAAGAAAGTACATTACAATGTACTTTACAAGTATATAAGATATTTATATTTGTATTTATTATTATTACATTTAGTTTGTATTATTATTTTGTCTATAACGAAAATATCAAATTATATCCCCCTATTCCTGCCTACCCGAATCCCTACCTACCCGTATACCAATTTATAATTCTATCTATCCGTTTTATTACGTGCCTGTGTTAAAGCCTAGCATATCTGCAAATTGTTAATTAAAACCGCGACGCGATTTTATTAAGGATACGATTTGTGGTTTTAACTCGCGCGCGATTGAGATTTAATTAAAAATTTTCGAATCTCGCATATACGCGAGAAAATATGGAGAAGAAAGACCCACCCGACTTTTGAAAAAAAAATTATTTTATACATATATTAGCATAATTCTTTGTGGTCAATAAGGACCACGTTGAATGCATTCTTCTTTCGTTGGACCAGATTGGACCTACCTTTTGTCGCTCCTGGCCATATCATCTGGTCACATTTCGACCAGAAACCAGCAGGAAAGAGAAAAAACTCTTTCCATTGTCGATTTATCATAATCGACAAATATTACGTTTAATTCGAGTAAGCGAGCGGCCGATCGGATCGAAGAGTACACAATAAAAGAAGTTGATAAAAAAAATTTCTTTGTAAAAATTGGCTGCATCAAATTGATCGAATATATTTTCAATATTCCGTTATTTAATTTAAAATCTGGATTGTTTCTTTGCGACTGTTCTTTCAACTCGAAATCGTAAGTCAAATATGCTAAACAAATTTTACTTCGCGTTACATGTGCACCGATTTCAATAATATCCCGTGAAAACTTGGAATGAATAATAATGTGGATTAAAAAATGAAGAAGGAGACTTTATCGATGCAAAACCAATCGCAAACCGTCCGCGACAACCGACCGCGAAGATGCGTGTGACTATATCGTCCATGCAATTCGCATCTTGAAAGTGTATCAAGTAAAATGTACAAAATATGAAAAACAGATGGAAAGGTTACAAGAAATCGACGAATGCATCAACAAATAATTCGAGACGTAAAAAAACCAGAGATTCTGGCTCTGTAACGGGACACCCAACCCTCCACTTTGAATAATAAATTGAATGATAAATTAAATATATTAAATAATAAAATATATTAAACGAAATATTAAATTACTTGTAACCCATCCATTTAAAGTGACGAATCTACGAAATCTACTTCTACTATTTACAGGGCCGTGCAAAGGGGGGATGCGGCGGATGCACTGCACCAGGGCCCCCCCGAAATTCGGTTAAGATATAACTATTATTTTCTATATACTACAAAGCGCGCTTCACGCGAAATTTTTTAATACACCATTAACTTTTACATATTATTTACATAATTAACCTTTCGAGACATACAAGTGTGTCTAAATATGCAATAATGATTCACGAAGTAAGCGCAAAGAGAGCTCATTTATAAATAAATATTTTAATTATATATATTGCTTTACTACATTTTTAATCCTCTTAAAACTTCATTACTTAAAACACAAGATATTAAAGTCATGAAAGGTCCCCATTTTTATCTTTGCACCAGGGCCCCAAAAACCCTTTGCATGGCCCTAACTATTTATCTACGTCTCTACCATCTACAAAAGTGTAGATTCGTTACCTCGATTACAAAAATTCGCACTCACCGACCGATGCGCAACAGCGGAGTTGTATCTGCCACGTAGCTACGGTGATTCTGCAACAGAAAAGCATGAAATTTAGATTAAAATAGTGAGAAAACCAATACGGCAAACAATAATTCTTACACGTATCGAACTTTTTATTCACTTGAATAGGAGGATTGTATCGCGTAAGATTTTCCTCGAAGGAGTTTCACGAGAACGAACTTTTGTAAAATTTAAAATCACCTCTTGTTTTCTTATAATGATCATTCCTGATTATTAGAAATCACATGGAATTGTAATATAAAACGGCTCAATATAATAAACTGCAAAAAAGGGATCGACTTTATACAAAATAAAATACAATGATAATTACCGCAAGGTTGCTCCGCTGGCGCCTGATGCCTCCTTGGCCGCCGCCTCCTCTCAGATTCCTCCACTTCGCACCGGCACAACACAACACTCGCGAAAGAGAAGATAATTACGATCGCGCGCACTAATTGTCCAAGTGACGTCACTCCCGGCGTTATTCGTCACGACTTTTCGCAACGAGAGCAAGAGACGCGATCGCGTCTCCGCGATCAATGGCGTCGCGCAAACTGGCGGGAACGTTTCGGCGGAAAGGACTCGGAGATCCGCGGGGCTAACGCTCGCGCGTTTCCCGAGGAGAAGAGACCGAATGCGGGCGTAAACGGGGGATTTCGCGCGTACGTTTCTCTCGCCGCGCGTCACGCGTGAAATTCGACGCGAACTGAATTTGAAGCTCGGTATATTCGCGGCGCGACGGCGACGGTGCAAGAGATCCCGCGGCTCCCCGCGAGATACGTGTCGCGGTGGCTCGTCGACGCGCGGGTATCGAATCGACGCGACCTGATCAGACTCACCGCCGTGGTGCGTGCCTTCGTTCTCTGCCACCAGCTTAACGCGCGACACGTCACTCCCGACGTTATTCGTCGCGGACTCGTACAACAACAGCAAAAGAGACGCGATCGCGGAAATACGATCGATGGCGTCGCGCAAATTGGCGGGAACGTACCGGCGACGAGGGCTCGGAGACCCGCGGGGCTAACCTCGCGCGTTTCCCCGGGAAAGGGACCGAATGCGTAAACGGAGCGATTTCGCGCATCACGCGCGAGGAGACACCAAGTGAAATTGGAGCCCGGTACAGTTTTCGCGTCGCGCAAGGATACGGCGGCGCAACGGCGACGGCGCAAAAGATTCCGGCTCCTCGCGAGATACGCGTCTCGGTGGATCGTCGACGCACGAGTATCGAACCTACGCCGCGATCGCTATACTTGAGCGGCCTCAAACTCACCGCAACTCTGTCGCACTGTCGCGAAATGCGTCGTTGTGACCGTCGGCGCCGGAGAACGATCCACTGCGTGTCCGCGGGGCTGGCTCCTTTGACGGACTAACATGGCGTCGCTTCCCGGCGGCACTGCGCGATACTACACGAGTCGAGTCAACGCGCGACGACGACGACTGTACGTCACTTCTCGTTTCGCGATACCGCTCGGTCAAACAAACGCGCAAATTGACGCGTTGACGAGAAATCGACACTCACGGTTCTCCCCCACGTTCAACTTCGGTCGAAGAAACAGCGAGCGCGTACGGTAGACGGCGACTCGGCGGTCCGCTTCCTGTATCTCGAGTAAAATAAACACACCGAGAAGCAAAGACGACGTCCCGCGGAGTCGAGAAGCTCGATCGGTTAGTCGTGGCGTCGTTTATTACGCGGAGAGCGATCGCGCGCACTGTCTCGTGGCATTCGCACCGGCGGTTCGAATGACAATGCGACACACAGAACGTTCGCTGACCTCGACGGCGGGGCGGCTCGGCGGCTCGGCGGCTCGGCGGCTCGGCGTAAACAACTGCCGAGCGACGCGCGCGCGGGTCTGACAAAATAACCGTCGAAATAATTTAGACGAACGTACATACAACGAAAAAACACGCCGTACCAGCCACGTTAATGTCACGGGTAAACGGAGAATCAGTCTGCGTTCTGCCTCGGTGCTGGCTGCTCGCCGTAGCTGTCTCTCGCGAGTGTCGCACGCTCTGTGCGAGTATCGTGTGCTGTGTCTAGTGTCGTGCTCTGTGCGAACAATTAATGGTCATCGGCCTAAAGCCCGTGTCACACTACGTATTGCGGACGCGGATTGGATTACGGATCGTACAAATAGACAGTCGTCTATCCTGCGATCTGCAATCCGGATCCCAAGTTGCCTCGCTGTGATTGGCTGAATTTCGATCCGCAATCCGTAATCCCAATCCAATCCGCGTCCGCAATACGTAGTGGGACACGGGCTTAAAGCCCGTATCGGACTACGGATTGAGATTGAGATCAGATTGAAATTTGGCCAATTGGAGGGAAAGTTACTAAGCTTGAGATTAATAAACTTTACTGCGATTGGTCAAATTTCAATCTAATCTCAATCTCAATCTGTAGTTTGATGCGGGCTTCAAGCCCGTGTCACATTACGTATTGAGGACGCGGATTGGATTGAGATTGCGGATCGCGGATCACGTTTCAGCCAATCAGACGAGGCGGCTTTGGGCCCGATTGGTTAATAGCGTTTTCCATTGGCAGAACTAGTGCGCACCGAGTGCACACTATTTGCGAACTGTTTGTTTCATTGCGGATCTCAGTGCGTACGAAGATCGTGCGTGCAGTTTCGTTGGTAATTCTATGTGCTGAATTTTGCACATTTCATGCAAAAATCTGGCACGAGCTCCAAGTGACGGTGTCGGTTTCGTGTAAAAATACGCTAATGTCATGCACTGAACCAAGCCGCGAGTGTTTCATTCGGCGTGCAAGAAACTTGCACTAGCGGTACACTCGGGCAGTACCGTTTTGCATTTCACGAATTCTCAGTGCGCACTCAGTTCTGCCCAATGAAAAACACTATAAGACAAAGTTAAATTTAAAAATTCACTAGAAAGTGCACCCAGTGCGCACTAGTGCAGGCAATCAAATTTGCTAGCAGTTCCTGCAATCAACGATCAATGGATATCAAGGTGGACGTGGCCGTTTATTGAAGTAAGTACTTTTATTTTAAATTGACATAATGGATCTGTTATATAGAAATCGCGTTAGATCAACATTTTGTAAAATGCATGTCGGAATTTAAGAGCATATGCATAGTTTTGCAAATAAATATGAATTTTCATAGATTCATTGTTTGTAAATGAATGGATTAAGACGGATTAGAATAAATGATTAGATTAATACTGGAGAATGCGCATTTGTGTGATTTATGTGCACTCGCACGCACGCACAAAGATCGTGAAATAAAAATATAAGATTTTCAGAAGACGCGAAGAACATGATATAATTTTTTAGAGATAAACACAACGATGACATAATATATTTTAATAACTTGAGCAAGTTTTAGTACGATGTCATACAACCTGTTATAAATGAGAAAAATTTCCGACTTCATTCCTTACGATTGATGACACTTCTAACTTCCAAATTAATATTTAATTAAAATTATCTGGATCACTCGCAGAACCTTTTTACTCACACTTCATAACTCTCAATATAAAATACAAACGATTCTATAGAAAAAAACTTTGTTCGATTTGTCTCTTCCGGCTAAATACCGGGTGGAATATAATTAATTAATTACTAATAAACGATCAATGGCTACGTTCAGCAGAAAAAGCTGCTTTGCAACTGTTGTAAAATTCGTGAATCTGCTTGGCGTATGCTCTTAAATTCACTCAACATTAAAAGAATACGCCAATCAGACTCACGAGTTTTACAACAGTTGCAAAGCATCTTTTTCTGCTGAACGCAGCCATTGACTCACAAATCTCTTCGATTGCACTTTAAACCAGGGTTGTAAACCGGAGCAAAAATACGTTCTTTGGAGCGGTTTTGAACCGGTTCGAATTTAAAAACCGCTCCGAAAACCAGATGAATTTATGGAGTAAATTATTTGGAACTTGGGATGTAAACCGAACCGGAGCGAATAAGATTGTAAACCGGAGCATAAATACGTTCTTTGGAGCGGTTTTAAACCGGTTCGAGTTTAAAAACCGCCCCGAAAACCGAATGAATGAAGTAAATTATTTAGAACTTGGAATGCAAATCGAACCGAACTGGTGAAATTTGCACATTTACCACCTTTCCAGCTATGTAGCAAAGATTCAAACGTGGTAAATCTTTTTAAATAAATTAAATCCTTTTTAGATAAAGAAATCGCTCCAAAACCGGTTTTTCATGCTCCGGTTCGAAACCGGAGCGTTTGAAATCATAATCAAAAATGGTTCGCTCCGGATCGGAACGATTTTATAATTGAAATTTTGATCCGTTCTCTCGGAGCGGATACACTTCAATGGTTCGGTTCGGTTTACAACTCTGCTTTAAACGTTCTCATACGAAATTCAAACGATTGCGCGCAGCAGTTATTTAAAAGCACGTTCATTTCCGGTGACGCGTGAGCGCATGCGGAGCAGGATTCGCGGTAGCCGACAGTAGCGCGCTGAGAATGGGCGACGGACGAAGCTGGAGACTCCGGGACGATAAAGAACTGCGCGTACAGCACTTTCGAGCGTAGACACGATTTTCTCCGCGGTTAAAAACGTATATTAGCAGGTATTACGCGATTATTACCGAGATAACAATTAGATTTTCGCCGACTCGGAGGTTCGTAAACATTCGTCGAGACGTGTGTCTTCGAATTGGCGTGAGGCAGACCTGTTAGATTGGTTTCGAGGGAGAGAGAGAGTACCGCGAGCTACGCTAAGCTTTCATGTTTTCAGAGGTTAGACAATCGTGATGTAACTATTTGCAGGAAGAGAAGCTTTGTTCATTATTTATATCAAATTATGGCTCGTATTAACGTCGTGGTGAAGTAAGATTGCACACAAGGAATAACTCGAGTGTGTTTCCAACGTAGTGCGCCTTTCTGCGCGGGCACGTAGCTTGCTTTCAGTGCTGCTCCTTCGTATACTGCGTTTTATTATTTATTCACATAATAGACTGTTCTCGGCATGCTGCTAGAATAACTTTCTCAACTTACGAAAATAATTTGAAAGAACGGAATTATTTTTTTTCTCTCTCTACGCCCTACGGGAACGTCTTTCAACCGTTGGATTATTTGGCGTATCTTTCGGTCGAATATATCTGGTTGCCCTATGTTCCCTGTTCGTCCGATGTACTGGTAAATTGGTAGCGTCTTCTTCCCAATCTTCACTTTCGACGATGTCCTCTGTCGCAACGGGATTTTAGCTCAGAGAAAGTGAAAGTATCGACCGGAATAAGTATCGTCGATTCAGGTTTACAATCGATATGCCATTTGGACATTTTCACAAGCCTCTTTCTCACTCTTCTCTATTTTCACAATTGTTTTGCACTTTTTAATTTAACTTAAACTCACGTTAAAGATAGTTGACGTTTTAAGCCCGATTTTACCAAACATCGCTTAACTTTAATCTCGGTTTCATTCATGTTTGTTTCGTTCTCAGGTAACAGCTGGAAGGAGACTAAGAACGAATTAAACTAAGCTTAAGTTAAGCGACGTTGGTGAAAGCGGGCCTTATTTGCTCTCAGAGTAACTCGCAGCTTAATTATTCGTAAAAACCCGGTGAAATTAGGCATAATGTGATTGTTACTAAAAAACGGAACAGTTAAGATATTCTTTCAAAAGAAAGAGAGCATTAGAAATTATTAATATTTTCTAATATAATACTAACAGCGGTGATAGATTTTGTTACACAATAGCCGCTCTTTTGCATGCGAGCGAGCGGGAAAGGAAATTGAGATAGGGAGGAAGAGCGCTCCAACGCTTCAAATTTGTAGGTAGCTTTGGTTGCAACTAATTCTTAAGCCTTGTGTCCACGATCCAAGAACTGTGTCCAAGTTCTAGGTCTAAGAAATGCGTAGCCAATCAACTTGCAGCTTTTCCATAAAAGATACAGGTTGATTGGGTGCACATTTCTTGGAACTAGAACCTGGACACAGTTCTTGAATCGTGGACACAAGGCTTTAGGCCCGGTTTCACCAAACGTCGCATAACTTTAATCGTGGTTTAATTCACGTTTGTCTCTTTCCAAAGTAACAATTGGAAAGAGACAAAAAACGAATCAAGCCAGGCTTAAGGTTGAACAACGTTGGTGAAACCGGATCTTAGACTTTGTCGAAAGAATATATTAATTTCTGAAAAGCTAAAACTGGCATTTGTATTTTTTTTAGGATCGTTTTAACAATCTATTTAATTTGATTGAATGTAATTAACGAATTTCTAATAAATGTTATTTATTTTCAGGGACAGAGTAAAAGCGACATTGCTCTCAGCAAGAGATTATCGTATCTGCTGCGCCATGGGGCTGTAAGGGAAGGCTTAAACATCAAACCGAATGGTTTCGTTGCAGTTGACGAACTCTTAAACAAGCTTTATCAGTGTACTATTGACGACATCGAGAGAGTAGTAAAGAAAAATAACAAGCAGAGATTTACCCTTGCAACCGTTAACGGCGTTTTAGAGATTAAGGCAAATCAAGGGCACTCTATATCCAGGATTAGTGAATTGAGTTTGAAAATACTTGACTGCGTGGACTTTGACATAATTCACGGGACTTATTTTAAGTACTGGTCAAGGATAAAAACTGAGGGTCTGTCACGTATGAAAAGAAATCACGTTCACTTTGCAAAGGGGTTAAATTTTGTCAACGGTCTGAGGCAAAGCGCCGAACTTTTTGTTTATATAAATTTTGAAAGAGCAAAGGAGGATGGCTTAATATTTCGTGAATCTGAAAATAATGTTGTCCTCTGTGCTGGAAATTCGAAAGGATTGATCGAAACAAAGTATTTTTTGAAGGTGCTTACTAGGGATGGACAAACATTGAATTTTGATGAAAAGTAGTGATCTTCTTTTTATCTTTTTATTTTTATATAATGCACTGTTGCTAAAAGGAAATTTCCTGCAAGGGAAACGTAATTAAATCAATACAATAAATAACGGTTGTTTTTAACAACATTGAAACATGAATTCTAAAACGTACGCTGAATCTGTCAAACATATTAACAACCAAATCCCCACGAGCTCAAAACATCAAGAAGCGAAACCAGAACACAAATCGCAAGAAGAGAATGAACATTATTTACCAGAAAAGTCACTTTACATTGCACCTTTACCGAAAACCGTGTCTCCAGGGTATTTAGTAAAGTTTCTTCATCAATTTGGAGCAGTCAAGAGACAACATTTTGCACGGAACTCCTTTTGGATTGAATATAACGACAGGTAATTTATGATAAATAATTATAATACATAAGAATAAATTTTATCTTTCTAATCCATGCAGATATTTATGTATTGGTTATTTGTTGCAGCAAACCTGTTGATATTTTATTGAGCAGATCAAATTGGCTGCCAAATGAAAAATTATGTTTGAGAAGACCGAAGAAAAATGGAGGAAATTTTAACCAGGACAATGGTAAGTGTCACAAAGTTATCTTAGATTTAGCAACATACATAGTTGCTACCATTACTTTTCTATGGAGATGACGTTGATACACGCTATTGTTTTGTAGTGCCGCAACAGAAAAATACCAAGTCTGTCCGGAAAAAACCGGAGAATAAAATTGAGGAGGAAGAGGACCCGATAAGTTACGACCGGATAAAAAGTGTTTTCGAAAACGCAGTAACATTTGATAACCAACTGGCAGCACTTTTAAACACAGTGCAGCTTACAGAATTTGAATTGTCAGCAAGATATAACGTCATTTGCACTCATCTGGATGAAATATTCAGGTCGGTTTTCCCAGAATGTCAAACGTACAGATTCGGCTCGACAGTGGCGCAATTGAGTTTCAAAGAGAGCGACTTAGATATCTACATGTACGTCGGTCGAATCGGTAAGAGATTTTCTAATTTCATCGTACGTGAATACCATACGTGAATACCGTTGAATGCTCAAATAACTTGTCTGTTCAAGGTTTACCGCCGATCTATAACAAACCGGATATTCCATCGCACGTGTGGACGCCAATAATTTTCAAGAGAGTAAGAAGAGTCATGTACAGCATGAAATCTATATTTTCCCACATCATATCGATCCCTAAGGCGAAAACACCTATCATTAAGTTCCGTTATATGCCGACTAATGTCTCCTGCGACATTTCCTTCAAGAACAGCCTAGGCATCTATAAAAGTAACTTTTTACGATACTGCGCTTCGCGCGACCCACGACTAAGACCGCTGATGCTGCTCATCAAATATTGGGCAAGGCACTTTGGGATTTCGGGTAGCGGCAGGATCTCCAGTTATGGACTAGTTTGTCTCATTATATTTTATCTTCAGCAAGAATCAGTTGGTCTTCTTCCACCGTTATTGGACCTCCAGAGAACCTGCGTCCCGCAGATCCTGAATGGCTGGCAAATAAATTTTAATGAAGATATTTACACATTACCGGCCGTTACCAATAGCAGTAGTATTGCACAGCTGCTTCACAATTTCTTCTCCTTCTATGGTAAATTCAACTTTAATTCGTGCGTGATATGTTTATTGGATGGAAAAGTATATCCAACAGCTGACTTTGCGCAGTTGGACAAGTTACCCGATTACATGAATAGATACAAAACTTACGTCGTGGATAATAGTGCCAAGAAATTAGATGTTCAGAAACCAGTATGCGTGCAGGACCCGATCGAACTTAATCAGAATACAGCCGCGAATACGTCAGATCGTGCATTGATAACGTTTCAACATTGCTGCAAGTTTAGCGCCGATGTCTGCGCGTCAGCTAGTGTAAATAATTACGATTATTTATTGACCACGTTATTCAGCACAATTCCTCCTCAACTGATGCAGCTGAATAAAAAGAGGAAGAAGTTCAAAAATGTACTAAAGGCTGGTTATTTCATCGATGCTGGATTACCCGAAGATTTCGAGAAACGTACGGATATTGCCGATAAAGAACAGTACAGGAAGGACAATTGGTATTTCGTCATTTTTAACCTAATAAGAGACATCTTCGAAATGATTTTTAAGTTGCACGTCGAGGTGATCCTCGATCAAGAAACGAAGCAGCAGAAAATCGACGCGTTGTCTGACGTGCATACCAGAAGTCATCAGAAAGTAATGTTCCGCTGCACAGGGAACAAATGCGTGTGGTACAACAGGAAGAAAAACAATAGAACTCTTTTGGATCTTCAGTTGAGCCTACTGGAGAAAGAGGCGATCATGTCGGACAAAGTGGTGGAGCAGCTAAACGAACACGATAAGGCAAACCACATAAGGCTGGATTTCGTATGTACATTGGAAAAGGCGGACAATCCCGTGGCGGTGGTCATAGTGCTGAACGACGAGAACAGCCAGAATCACATCTTTCGGCAGTTCGAGTGCTTCGTAAATAGCTGGATACCAAAAATAATAAACAAGACGTTGGTGCACATGCTGCAGTTCAAAAAGACCTACGAGCTGCTCTACCACCAACAACGATCATCATGATGCTGAGTGTACGTCGCACTTTCCGACATGGACCAAAAGTTTAAGCGCTCTATTCTGCATAACTCGCCGTTAATTTGAAAGTCATAACTATCTTGTTAATATTCCATTTATTTACTTTTATCATTGTGTGATATTTCCGAGCGTATTCGTCCGATTGGATTACTTCAAATTCACAAATAGATCTTTAGAGGGTCTTGAGAAAATTAACCAGCTAGTTTGTATTCTACATCACATTTCTCAAAATATTACACAAACACGCATTACTAATCAATATAATTTATTGAAGTTATGTTCTGTGTTAGATCTATGAACAGGGGAGCGATCACGTGCACCGATCGAATTCGAATTCGAGAAGGAATATGCCATCCGATACCACTCTTCGTACATGAACAATCTATGGTCTGGGAGAAACTATCCTATAATAAATAAGCATGAACCATGAAACCTGTAGAGTAGAAACGTATGAGAAGTCAACCGATCGAATTCGATCGTGTACGTGATCGCTCCCCTGTACTCTCATGCAGTAAGTATAATCGTGTAATATGGAAATATACAAGTTTTTACAAGCACATATACATAGATACATATTCGTATAATATGCCTCGGTGGTCGAATTGGTTGGGACGCCCGCCTAGAGAGAAGGGAGATCCAGTTTCAAACCCTGGCTGAAGTAATATTTTTCGTAGTAAATTTTCTGTGTTAAAAACACGATTGAAAAATTGAAAATTTCAAATACCAATATCTTTTTCATCAGACTTCTGACGCGAGTGTTTTAAGTGTAACAATGTTCTGCTATGCGGTCCACAACTCATCCTAGCATTATTTTGTGCATGAAAGCTAATAAAAAGATTTACCCGCGCAAAAACTATATTCGAATGTGTCGGTAAAATAGACGACAGGTGCTTTACGCAGAGTTTAACTTCTATCTCGGTTCAACTTACTTTATATCATTTTTTCTAGATTTACGAATTAGATGGAGATGAGAAGTAATTTAAATCGAGTTTAAAGTTAATCTGATTGGTAGAAATTGGCACGAGTTGCGTATCAACCAATTGTACAGAACAACCGCCTATGTTACACTTTCTGCCCTCGAAACGAGACGCGTACAAGATTACGCGTTGAGAGTAAAAGCAAAAAGGATTTAAAGTGCAGAAAGTTTAGCTACGAGAGTACGTGACTCCAGAGTCTCTCGCGTGCTCCTTCTCTTTCGACTTTTCGTCCTCCCTTTCTCTCGTCTATGCGCCTACCCCGTCGCGTTCCGAGTGTCGAAGGTGCAGCACGTGGCACAGCACGGAGAGAACGGGCCTACGCATATACGTAATGAAAAAGAACAAAGCGAAGAGGATAGAACAATCGGTTCAGTTCGGCGAAGCAATATGCAACAGAGGCAAGATTGTTGAACGTTGAACGATCGTCAAGAGATCGTTGAAAGTGGAGTTTGCAATTTATACACACAAAAGCGCCCAACGGAGGAACGTTATCGCGTTTTCACTCGTTATCACGTTGACGCGAGACGCGTCGCGACGCACGCCATTATTGTTATGGGAGAAACGGGAGGATACAAGGTCGCGAAAGTCCTTGTACAATATCACTCGCGGAAACGCACGGCCGCAGCAAGTGCGCTCTTGATCCGGGGGTTAGGTTAGTTTCGCCAGGTGAACAGTATGGCGAGTTAGAGGAAGAGAGCCAGACACAGGCGTTTCCCACCCGGGTGTCGTACTCGCTTGGATTCCCGCGGCCAAGCGCCCGCGTTAACGCGTCGTTCCCCGCGACGACCGACTTGCGGTATTGGTCCGCGAGGCTGCCTGCGTTCCTCCTCGCGAGGCGGTCCCGGACGACACCGGGAATAAAGCGGGAGCCTTGACGTTTTGACCTGCCCCTCGGTTAGTCCGAGCGAAGCCGAGTATTTCGCTCCTTGATCGCGCGTGTCGGAGCACTGTGCGCAGTGATACTGAATCTACAAGAGCCTGCACCGTCCTCGAGTCAAGGTACCGAGTAGTCGCAGTGCTGAATCTCGATAATGTTGAAGACGCGCCTGAGGCATAGGTGAGACACACCGAGCTCACCGAGTGTACGGATTGCAACAGCGGATCCGGCAGTCACGATAAACTGCGCAATCCAACGCCTCGTGTCGTTCGTTCGCCTCACACGTGTACTTTTTGTTGGATCCAACAAGCAAATTGCGATAGCACAGGTACACGAGAGATACCACTTGATTTTATTCACAGCTCATAGATATTTTGTTGATTACTCCAGTCTACTGAGGTAATCGCTACCTGGCGAGCAACATGGACGAAGCGAACGATCATCTTCCTGTAAAGGAGGAGGTTGAGATCAAGGAAGAAAAGCCGAGGGTTAGCGGCGAGATATACGTGAGGCAATTTCACAAGGTACACGAGGCTTCCTCGCCAGAAAGTCCCAGTGATGATGTGCAACGTGCAATCAAGGGTCTCAGCAAAATACCGGACGACGAGCTGAACGAGTTCCTCGACGACGAAGACTTTATGAAGGGACTGGACGTCGTGGACGCCTGGGAGGGAGATGAAGATAAAAACCGCGAGAACGAGCAGGATGCGACGGGGTCTGCGACGCAGGGGAAGAGCCAATCCTCTAGGTAGTGTCAAGTTAATGTAAACGATTCTTTATATAACATTGTCACTTGATATTAGCAATAAAGCCGTTGTATTGCTCTTACTTACAAGTGCAATAATTGCCACGGAAACTGTAATTGTGGCGCCACGATTTTTCTTGAGTTAAATTACGTTAATTCACATTGCGTGTACAGAAGTATTATGTTCTAATTTTAGTGATTTAGTTGTAAGTTACAATGTGCCAATGTTGGACAATTTCCACTCTCTTGTACGTGCACTCTGTGTGTACGGTATATGTGTAACATCTGTTATATTTAACATACAAGTTTAACATGGAAGTAGCAAATGAATGATGACAAGAGTAATTATAGGGAACACCATCGACCCGAGGATAAAGGAGCTTACAAGCGCAAGAAGAAAGAAGAGAAGAAACGCGAGGAGACTCGCCGGGATCCTATGAAGAGCACCAAGGACATCGAAAGGGACAAGATGCGTACGAAGAGAGACACCGAGAACAAGCTCCTCGCGGAAAAGGAGAAGGCGATCAAGCACCTGCTGGACTCGGACAACGTGGTCCCACCTGGTACGGAGACCGAAGCCATCCAGAGCATCGCGGAGGAGCAGAACAGAGAACGAGCGCAGCGCGAGGCGCAACGAAGCAGAGAGCGTCGCAGGAGCAAGTCGTCGGAACGTTATGGAAGGTTGAGCTCGCCGCGGCGCCGGACGCCCGATCGATCACGTCCGAGTCCCCATCGGCGAAAAAGTCCCTTCGCGAGCCCGGATCGTCGTAGGAGTCCTTTCAAGACCAACCCCGAGAGGCACAGAAGTCCTAGATACAGCCCGAGCAGATTGAAAAGTTCACCGCGGTCCTACGACCGTAGAACCCCCGCGTTAAGTCCGGATCGACGAAGAAGTCCTAGGCGACCTAGTAGAGAACGACGATCCAGCGAAAGAAGATGGAGTGCCGAGCGACTCCGTAGGAAACGCCCTGATTGGACGCACGAACGGTGAGGAGACAATATTCTTAACATCTTTGTTAAGAGATCTTTAAATGTGCTATCAGTACAATCTCTTTCCGGCTCAGGAAAGGGATTTAGAAAACTCAATTATGCCACCTAGTTAAAGATTATCTTTTTACCGCGTGTATAATTACACGTATCATTTTGTGTATAAAATGTGCTGTAAGTAGTTGTTTACGATAGATATAATTTTTCAAACTTGCGCTTTAAATTTTATATTCCATGTAATTTTATATACGACTGTACTGTACAAATATACATACACGTTATAAAGATGTACTAGATTATATCTTAGTGATTATCTTGATTAAGCCGGAGAAGCCGATCTCGCGATCGGAGGAGTCGCAGTGCGGAACGTCCGAGAAGACGAACGAGCCGTTCGCCAGTGGGCAGACGGTACAGCCCCCGTCGCCGTAGTCGTACGCGCACACGCAGCAGATCGTTGGAGAAGCGTGTCAGGAAGCGTTCGCCCTTCATCAACGAATTGGCGAGACAACTGCGGAACGAAGCGATGTCGACCGGCGTGAACGCAAGTGGATACGTGCCGCCCGTGACGATGGAAGGAATCTCACCGTTGCTCAACCCACCTGCGTATCAGCAAGAAGGGGAAGCCAGACCACCGACTCAGCCGCCACCACCGCAACCGCCGCTACCGCCTGGGTCTCCGTACGTGCATCAACCGGGTCCACCGCCGCCGCCGCCACCGCCGCCGCCGCCGCCGACACCGTCATCGGCCATGCTACCACCTATGCCGGGCGGACCGCCGTTTATGAATTTCGAGCCGATGCCGGCTGCAACACCGCTAATGAATTTCGAACCTATACCCCCAACTCCAACCAGTTATTCGTCCGGTCCGGTTATATACAATCAGCCGAACGCCACCGGTATCCAAGCACCTCCGCGACCGGTGATGTGCTCACCGTTGCTCCCTATGCCGATACCCTCGCCGCAGCCTGTACCCCCTCCGACGATGGATCATGTGCACGTATCGTACAATCCATCGTATACCGCACCCTTTGTCCAACAGTCACCGATTCCTCCAAACAAACCTTCGACTCGCTCAACCGCATCCTCCACGTCGTCGCAGAGCTACACAGAACGTGGACCGACGGCATCGTCGCACAACGAAGCTTACTCTCCGCCCCAGGAACGAATAAAGACACCCGAACCGCCGATCATCTCCAAACCAAAAGTAATTGTAACATATACGATAGTGATGAGTATTTGGTTTTGTTTTACATTCGACAACAAGTGCTAGCCACTATGTCGAAGTTAATGAACATTAATTTATATTAATTTGCCGTATGAATCGTTGTATTGGTTTCAAGCATGTATTTTATTGGTGGGGAAAACTAATTAATGTAACTTTTATGACTTGATCTTGCAGCATTTCGAAAAGACCAGCTTATCCAGTCTATTGGAAGCGTCTGTTTCAGCCAAAGGTGCGAGTATGTTTTAATTTGTTATGTGTTTGATCGCGTAAAGATTCGTATAGAACTGATACACAGTTCACGCTTTTCGGTTGATCACACAAGGATACAGATATTTTCCATGTATCCTATTTATTGAGCCGTACTAATTGTTTATATTTTCTCTTTTTATTATGTCCTGTAGGTTCATCTAATATACCGATACTGTATCCAGGTAAGAACTTTTAAATTTTTTAATTCAATTCAAGCTGCTTGTTAATTGTGTGACATGACTAATTAGATATGCAGTTAAAGTGGACTTTTGTTTAAAGACTCTTACAACGTGTGTGAAGACTACAAGAAGCATGACATAAAACATATTTTTCTAAGCAATATACAGCATATATATATGTAATTCGGAATTTTATTCCACGCGACTCTGTTTTCTTTCCATTGATAGGCTTCAAGGCCGAAATAATACGACATTGCGAACAAGCGCTGTACCAACTTCCAATTGAGGATCCGCGTTTGAAAATGAAGGGTAGATTTTTCTACGATCGTAGCGAGGAGAAAGATACGAAAGACGTTTCCGAAGACCATACGTCGAATTCGATACTTCTGCAGAAAAGCAAAACGAAGATATTCTGGAACGAGGGCAACGCGGAACAGCCGGTACCGATTCCGAAAGCGGTAACTCAAACGCATCAGAAGATCTGTCAGACAGATGAAGTAGAAACGGAAAGCAAGGGTGTGCAGGCACGCGTCACCACGGCCGACGCTGCATCACAGGTCTATCCGCACGAGCTCCAGCAGATAAAAGAAGAGAAACGGTCGATACTGGATCGTCTAGATTGGAGCACGCGGAATACAATCGAGTATGGATCCAAATATCACGATGTAGGATCCGAGGATCTGAGGTGGAGTCTAAACTCGCAGAGACGTAATTGTAACAGGCGGACAGGGCCTTCTAGAAGACCCGACGAACAAGAGAGTTATTTAAGTTCTGTGGATCATGAATCTAGAAGCTCGAGGCTGGATTCTCCTGTTCGAAGTAGAGGTGATTTTTCTCACTCTAATATGCGCGATCACTATAGTCGTGACAGATACTCACCGGATTATTATAGACGTTCTGTAGAGCGCGACGAGTTTAATGACAGAAGAAGTAATCGTAGTCGTGGAGAGAGCCCGATGGATTTGGATGAAGAATCCGACCCCGGCATGTCTTGGGGACGTCATTAGAACGTCACAAAGACGTCCCTTGAAGGTTTGTACTGTATCAACGATGAATTGATGACTGGACATACATTCCAAAGGGCATCTGGTTGGCATGGAATAAAGAGGAAAAATCTCAAAGGGCAAAAGTCATAATTTACGTGGGAAGTATGTAAGAGGAAGATCGGGATCGCGAAAACTTTCGGGACAATTTTTTTAATTTCATATATGTTGCATATATGAAATATCTCAACGTAATATCAACAACTTCATTTTACTTATGTATATATATGTTGTATATGTATACATGCATATATATATATATAGAAAACTGCAACAAATATTTTAAATAATATAAACAGTCTCAATAACCGATACTGATTTTGATAATACTACATACGTCAAGTTATTTGATGTTAAGTGAGAAACAGTAAAGAGAATACAATTTTCAGGATAAATATTCAGGTATGAATTTGTAGTGAACAATAGTGACAAAAAGTTTCGTATACTTGAACAAAACGATATGCTCAAGTATTTTTGCATAAGTGTGTTTCAAAGAATTGTGCATATCGCGCTGAAATGAACAGTGTCCGCGAAAACATGATATCTCAGCCTCTATCTTTTTTATTAAGAAAGTTATATTACAATAAAAAAAAAGATGTTACACACATGCCTGTAACCTGACACCACAAGATGTAGATACGATAAATGTTGACTTTTGACTTTTGACATTTTATTCGTGTCTTCTGCTGTGTACACAATGATACTATAACAATTTCAGTGTAACAAAATACAATCTTATTGAGAACACACATATGTAATGAAGACTGTAATAAAGATGTAAAACTAATTGTGATGCAATGGGAATTTTAAACAAAAGTAATAAAGGTTACGAATGTATATTGTAGAAGCTGTGAAATAAGTGTGCACTAATACTGTCTTTCATCCTGAAGATAATTTTATTGATACAGCATTACATCGTTACAACTATTACTCTTGTTTCAATATAATTAATATAATTCAGTATACATAATATTCCGCTGCAGGAACTTTCCACGCGATACATAGAGCTAGAAGTGTAAAGCTAAATTTATAAATTTTATGAAATTATTATTAAATTGCATCTCTTCTTATTATTTTCTTCAGGGATCAAACAGTGTACGCTGCGAGCTAATTCCCAAGCGATTGCAAAGAGCGTTGCACGACGTCGCTCAAGTATTGCATCATGTTGTGCAGCTTGTAGAGTTTCGTCTTGTAACGACCGTCTCGCACGTCATTCATAATTTTTTTGCGTTTTTCTTCAACGAGTTTCACTCGCGCTATTTTCCGTCCCATTTTTCTGCGCTATGTTTTTTTACAGGGACAACGTCTTATATTGGCTATCATCTCGTTACACGAGTTTTTAGAGTGGTATCGAGATAATTATGAAGCTCATAGCAAATGTGAGTACCCGTCAAATAGTTTTCGATTGTTTAACGTTATATTTTTTTTATTAGGTAATTACAATCGCGAAGTACATTTTTTTAAAACAACTGTTTGTGTTGAAATAATGAGTTGTTAAAAAGAATTTAATAAAACCTTTTTCGAGGTGGAAGTTCAAACTGTAAATCGTTCTTCGCAAATGACATCTACGAACTGTTAAAATTGTCGGAGCTTCTTGAGCCTCACAAATATCTGAATGTAATATAAAACAATAGTTTCTCACATATACGTGTTGATCACTTTTTTTATTACATGTATATTGAAAAATTATAGTAAGTGTTCCCAGGAAGCGATACAAATCTAATATATTTCTAAAATTATATTTTCAGGCGTAATTTTACTTCGATTGTTTCTTTTGCAAAAAATATTGATTTAATAATATTTATATCGCGATACACAGCTCTCTGTTTTTGGTGTATAAAGTGCCATCGATTTAAGCAAACGGAAATTAGGCAGGCACTAATTAATTTACATCTGTATTTACGAATAAGAACTAATTTTCGCAATTTAGAGGGGGCGATTGTTAAAAACAAAACCGTGCCCGTCAGCGCTTTGAAAAAAATGATCGCGCTTCCAGACTCAACATAAATCCCTAGCGGCGCGCTCTTTAGAAGTTAATTGCGCTGCAAATTGCGTTCTTTTAATCTTCCCGCACGGCCGTTCGATTCAAATTACTCTAGCGAGCAATTTATACTGCAATTTAGCGCACATTCAGTTTACGAACGTCCGGTTCAGATTGCTCGCGAATTCCGCCTGGCTTCGCCTCGGATATGAATCAGCGTCATCGCGAAATCGCTCAATGATCTCGGAGGAGGACGCGCCGAGGGCCGACCATGTCGCTGCGTCCAGTCGATTTCCCGATTACGGAGCCGCGTTTTTTCGCGCGGTCGACGATCATACTTTCCGCAAAGCGAGACAATTACATTCTTCACGAAAGTCAATTTTACATTCAGTAATCGGCCTCGTTCGCGGCTGTTATGAAATGGCGAAACGCTCGGGCGGACTGAAACGTTCACTTTGCTTCGATCGAACGAACCCGAGTCGATCGATTTTAATTCCGTTTCCTTGGAAAGGGGCTTTGTCTATACTTATGTTATATAGAATAAAATCAACTTTGGGGTAGATATGATATCGCCAGCAATTCAAAACAATGATGAGTATTTTACAAAAACGACCTACACTGGCCAATGCCTTTATTTAATATAAAAACGACGTTTCGGTCCTGGATTTGGACCCTTTTCAAGTAATCTGTTTCGTAATTATCCCTGATCTCGTATCGTTCGTTTGGCCAATATCGCTATGTTAGCAGAATATTAGTCAAAGGAATAAGAGGGAGAAATTTTGCTTGCACTCTTTAGTTGGAGAGTGCAAAGTCAATTGAAGTTGCATTGTTAACTGTTGAAGCACAAGTAAAAATGTCCCGAGATGTGTGTTGGACGAGGTAACAGATTGAACCTGAAATAAAATCAACATTTTATTCTGTAAATTTCAACAGATAAATCGTGTTACTAATAATACAGAACGTAAGTATTGTTTAAGATTAAAAAAATAAGTACATTGTTTTAACATTTTAACATTTCTTTTCAGTATTTTAATAATTTTACATTTTATAAGTCAATTAACACAAGAGCAATATGTTAAATTAACGCATGAATGTGTTAAACATTTAACACACAAATTTTAATCGGTATTTTCTTCAACAAGAAAAGACAAATTTTCCAAGTGTGCAGATTTTGCCTTCTTCTTACGAAGCTACAATACGCGTGTTCATTATTTTATTTTTCTGTATCAAGTAAATCCCCGGCAGGTAAAAGCAGAAAGGAAAGACGAGAGCAAGGGATTTCTCTCTTTCGATCGAGGATCCAAACCGATCGCGTCAAAGCTGGCGGCGGACAGCGTCGCTCCGATTAGGAATTTCGTTTTCGAAATTCTCTCGAGTCGACGCCCAGGTTGGACCCGAGGGCGGAAGAAAGAGGAGCGTGATTAAATATTAATTGGAATTAAAAAGGAACGAAGCGGCGATATCTCGATCGCCACGGGGGGGGGGGGACCCCCTTGGAGCGGGCCGCCGGGCTTTGGCGCCATCTGGCGCGAGTCGGGAGAATCCGCTGTTGTCAAGCGGCGCGATATCGCGTTGGCAGGCCTGCGACAGGCGCGACGGCGCGGCGCGGCCCCCCGAAGGCTGTATTTCGGGTAGGCGCGCGCGCTATCTCGCTCTCCTTCTCTCTCGCTCCCGCGCGCTCGACCGCCACGACGTTGACGGGCGGGCGCGCCGCCCCGCGGGCGATTCGGCAAGCATTCGGCATGGATCCAGCTCCATGTTCGCCCGTGAAAGCGATGCGGTGTCCCCGCGGTTAGGACGTTGTACGATTGTCGTGTGTGCTGCGGGAACGTCGCGCGTTACGAACGTCGACCGTCGTGCTAGCCGCGTGCTCGGGCGGCCGCTCGACGTCGTCGCGATCGGTGCCCGTCGGCGCGCGTCCGCGAGCCAGTGGTGCGTCGTCGGACAACCTCGTCTCGCGTGTCTCGGTGTGGCGTGGCGGCACGGGAGCAGCCGCGTCGGCGACGATCTCAATTCGGGGCGGCCGCTGCGAGGCCGCGGCGGAGCGGGCCCGCGAGCACGGCTGCGACGCGAGCTGGCGAGGAGGAGCGCTCGTCGGCCGTGCGTGTCGACGGCGGTGGCGACGGCGACGACAGCAGCGGCGGCGGCGGCGCGTGCTGCGAGGACGAGGTGAATGCACGGCGGCCGCGGTGTGTGCCAGTGGTGTGCGCGCTCGTCGCCCGTGGAAACCCGCCAAAACCCGCGGCCGCGAACAACCACCGCCATCGACAACGTCGTCATCCCCAGCGTCGCTGCGGTCAACAGTAGCAACAGCGGCAACAACAAAAACAACGATATCGACTACGTCGGCGGGAGGAGGGTCCTCGCGAGCGACGGCGAGGACGAGGACGCGAGTGCCGTGACGGGCAACGACGACGACGGCAGCCGTCGCGGCGGTGCACGACAACGACGACGACGACGACGCCGCGAGTGCCGCTACCGTTGTTGCTGCCGCGGTCGCGCCGTCACGTCGATCGCGACGTCGTCCCGGCACGTCGGGGCGTCGCGCCGCTCCTCGCACGACGACGACGCCGCCGCCGCCGGTCGCGGCTGGTCTCGACCGCTGCTGGAGAGGAAGTAGAGAGAGGAAGGTCGTCGCGCTCGTGTGACAGCGACGGGGCAGGGGCAACGGCGGCGGCGACAACGACAACGGCGGCAGCAGCAGCAGCGACGACAACAGCAGCAGCAGCAGCAGCGACAGCATCAGCAGCAGCAGCGACGACGACCGCCCAGCTCGCGCGCTGTCGTTGGCGACAGCGGCGTCGGCGGCTGCGTTCTGTTATTATTTTGCCGCGGTGCTTTTGACCCTTCGTGCCGGGCGAGTTCATTGCGGCGCTGTCGCGGGGGTGTCAGCCGGTAGTACGTCCACACCGCGTATCCTCCCCCCCTTCTCCTCCTCCTCCTCCTCCTCCTCCGTCCGTCTGGCGGCAGCAGCGCCGGCGTCGACGGAACGGGCCGCCTCGTGATCGCGAGCGCGGAGGATCGGGGCGCGTCCCTAAGGCCCCGCGCGGGCCATCGCGAGAAGGCGAGAAGAAGCACCGGCGGCCGCCGGGGAAGAGAAACGCTCTCCGCCCGCGCGCGCGCGCCCGCGTCCGCGACAATACCACGTGATAGTCGCGTCGCGACGGCGGGACGAGCGAACGGCCGGCGGTAAGTCAGTCAGTAGTCCGCGAGGCCGCGTGGCGTCACGCGGTGACGCCGATGACCATAACCTGAGAGCGCGGCGCGGCGCACCACCAGGATCTCCGGCTCTTTGGCGCGCGCCAGCACGAAAACAAACGGGGGGAGGGGGCCGCTCTCTCCGGGATTAATATACCGCCTCGCCACCTGATCCGGTGGCGCGCGAGCGTCCCTGTTTGGGAGCGCACGGGACTCGCGTCAGCCGCCTCTCGCTCCAACGGCGGCAAGGAGGAAGGAAGGTGCGTGCGTGCCCGCGCGACCCTTTGACGCGCGCGCGAGCGAGTGTGAGTCACGATCGTCGTCGTCGTCGTCGTCGGTCCACCGCGCTTCTTCCTCGCGCGACGAGGACAGAGTGGCAAGAGGGTAGAGGCGCGCCGGCGGATACGCGGCGAGTTTCACGGCCGCGACCCGATTGCGATCGGCGAAGGGAAAGGCGCGCGCGCGCGACGAGGCCGAGGATATACGGTCGCCGCGCGTGTGTGTCAACGTGTGTGCTCCGTTCTGTTCTCTTGGTGTGCGTGTACGTGCGCGTGGTGTGCGGTGCCGCTCGTTATGCTCGCGGTGACAGCCCGACGATAAGTCGCCAACGGTGGGCTCCTCGCTCCTGCGTTTTCCGATCCCCCCCCCCCCGCCGCGAGTGCTCCGCCGTTTCCTTCGCGCGGAAAGTCCGAGTACCCGAGGAGCTCTCGTCTCTTCTCTTCGCCTGCCCCCGCCTCCCGCCATCGCCGCTACCAGCGCGCTGTCACCAACGTCGCCCGCTAT
This sequence comes from Vollenhovia emeryi, assembly GCF_000949405.1. Taxonomy (NCBI): domain Eukaryota; kingdom Metazoa; phylum Arthropoda; class Insecta; order Hymenoptera; family Formicidae; genus Vollenhovia; species Vollenhovia emeryi. Next base: position 2,881,238 of record NW_011967245.1, on the reverse strand, counting down.
CTACACCGTCGCGCTCCCCCACCCGCGCGATCTGTCCGGCCGCTCCGTCGGTGAAGTGCGCGACCGTTGAGGAGCAGTGAAAACGTAACCCCGTGTGCCGTGTGCCGGAGGAGTCCCTCTCCTTCCTCGCGCGCGCGGATCTACCTGCACACAACCCCCCCCCCCCTACCACCTATCTACCCGCCGTTTCCTCGCCTGCTCCCCCCTTCGCCCTTCATTCATCGGCGTCGCCGGCTTGTTTTTCGAAGTGGATCGTCAGGACAGGCCGCACGAGCGCGACGGACAAAGGGGGACGCGTTCCAGCTTGCGTGGAGGAAACTCGCATCGAAGGTACGTGCCGCGCGCGCGGCTCTTATCTATCTATCTGTCTCTTTCTATCTATCTCTCTCTCTCGTTGCTCCGCGCGCGCGAATCGCACTCCCGCGCCAAGTTCGCCTTTGAGGTTAGGCGCGGGACGCGCCAAGTCGATCGAACGGTCGGAAGGTAGCGGCGTGTCGCTCGCGATTCTCGTGACGTCGCGTCGCGTGGCGTCTCGGGGCGTCGCACGCGCGAGACGCGCGAGGGGAAGAAACGGCGAGCGACGCGACGAACGGGGGGATTGGGAGGAAGGGGGGGCGCCGGGAGACCGCGTTGTCGTCTCCCCGCGGCTCGATCCTAACCTCAAAACCCGCGGTACGCGAGCAACTACGCCGTTCAATGCTCTCCGCGGCGGGTCCCGCTCCTCGCGGCGCGCCGCTTAAACAGCTGTTTAAGCGGCGCGGCGAGCGTCCCGCGCGCTCTTTTTTTCCCCGTGCCGAGCCGCGGCGGCGTCTCCGATTCACCGGCGCGGCGCGAAGCCGGCGAGGGCAGCCGCCCGCGGTGTGAGACGCGACCGCGTCGATAGCGCAACGAATTGGCCGCTTTCCCTCGGAAAATGAGCTCGCCAGAGTCGAGGATTAGGTTTGCTACTTATTTTTCAAATGTTGGGAATTGAGCAAAAATTTTGCAAGAATCTGAACGAGCGCGGAAACTACCTCGCGACTCTTTATTGCGATGAGGCACAACGTTTCGGCCAATGGTCCTCTTCGGGTAACGAACTTGCAAAGGTGCCTGCAGGTGCCTGAAGTGCAGAAAAACGACACGCAAAACTAAATTAAAACGAGATGTCGCGTAACAGAAATTGAAATGAAGGTAAACTGATAATTGTGATAAGGCGTTAGGGGCATATGACGACATTGTGAGAATCGATGTTGTGTTTTTTAAAAAAGATGGCGAGGGACAAAGCACGCGCGTTGAATTGTTTTGCAAAGTATAAAAATTCAAAACAAATTTCAAAGTAAATAAAAGATGAAATTAAGTTTTTTTTTAAAATAAAATGACTTACAAGATTCGTCAGATTAGAGATGTGAAAATTATGTTGGAAGTCGGACATCTCGTTGTACAATGTGTCCGGTCATCGACGCTAGAAAACAAAACAAGCGATAAATAAGAGTGAAAATTTTACAGATTGTCTATAAAATTTTCACTCTTATTTGTAAAAAAAAACCAGAGTCGTTTCACCGAAGTCGCAGGTTATAAAAAATTTTATTTGCAACGAATTTACCCGACGAGGTTATGCAAAACGTGTGACTCGAATGACTGAAACGGATGGAAAAATTAAACATACATTTCTGAACTTGTACGCAATCGTCGTCGCCCAAACTACACGAGAAGGTCAATATTATAATTCGTCAAAGTCGAATTTCCACTTGGTTATTTCTGCTACGATCGCACGTGCGAAACATCCTTAACGTTGACCAGCGTCCGATCAGACCGTATTGCCTGTTCGTTGATTATTCGATCCTGAATCTATTTCCTCGGCTCGAAAGTTGCCGGCGCCGATTGCGATTTCTGGATGCGAGAGAAACGAGAAAACGGGGCGAGCAGCGTATTGGAATAATTGAAGGGCCGGACGCGGGAATTCTATTGTAGCGAGCTTTGCGGGAACTGAGGAAAACTGAAAAATCACAGTATCTTACACTTTCTCTGGCTGACGATATGTGAGCGTGAAATATATAGAGGGAAGTCTTCTATAATTAAGAGATAGGCGCCTTGTATGAGACAGCGGAGTTTCTGCTAAATTAATACGTGGGCAAAAGTCTCTTTTAAAATTTACCCTGAAAATCGCGGGACAACGTGGCATTTTGAAGACCTTTATCAGAGTTTGATGAAGTTTTATCATTACATTCTCCTGGTAAAATGTACATTGAGCATAATTACTAGTTAAATTTCAAAAACTCTCAAAATTCTTCGAAATGCCATGTTGTCCCACGATTACATAACTTTCAGGATAAATTTTAAGAAAAAGTTCTCTCCGTGTAGACATCATCCGGTGGTTCTGCCATGAATTTATTGCCTTTGGAGTGAAATCTGTTTAGTGAAAAGTTAATCCTTAGATCGTGTAATTGTTGCGGAAAAACATTTGCGATTGAATTTGGACGTTGAAAACCTACTATTTCATAATAGAGGACTTTCCTCTACCTTTGGTTCCCATTATCTTCTTTCATAGAAGTAACAAAATCATAATTCATTTTGATAGAAAGCTAAGCCGTCTGATTCTTGCTGACAGACCTTCGATTCAAAGCTCTTTTTGTACGTGTTTACCAACCGAAATCTTTCTCAATAGAGACACGCAGGTTTCTTTTGTTTCGTGATATAGTTCGAGCGTCGCATTCAATAGAAAATGAAGGGAGCTTGAAACTAATCGAATTAAAAAACAATTGTAGTGTTTTAATGATAAAAGATGAAGGTGGAAGCGAACAGTAGTACAAAATCAAATCTTTACAAACTTGCATTTTATTACTGTTGTCGGAAGAAAAGAAACGATCTTTTAAGTGATAAATATCGAAGCTTGGAAGATGGTCGATCAGTGAGTCACGTGTTATCATGTAAATCGATACATTTTGTGCGCAAGATTATCGATGCCTTCGTATCTTCAAAGAAAGACATGAAACGCACAAAAGGAGCTTCGTTTCTAAAACGTCATTCTCGGATTTTGGAACGACGAAAATATATTTTTATTATTACAAAATTATTTTAAAATGCAGCTTGCAAAATGAAAATCACGAATCGAAACGACAGATATGCATTCGAACGCACAAAAGGTGCTTCGTTTCTAAAACGCCATCCTCGGATTTTGAAACGACGAAATTAAATTTTTATTATTACAAAAGTATTGAAAAATGGAGTTTGCGAAATGAAAATTACGAATCGAAACGACAGATAGGTATTCAAACGCAGTTTAGTAATAATTCCGATCTTTGGATTCTCTTTCTGCTATTTTATGTCTGCTCCAGATCTACAATTCGCGATACCGCTTTATTTATAATTATATAAAACATTTAATGCAATTTGACATGTATTTAGTAAATGAAAAATGCTCATAATACACGGGGAGGATTTTTTTTTTAAATTCAATTCTGAAACTAATGTAATCGTGGGACACGTGGCATGTTGAAGAACATTATGAGAGCTTTTTGCAATTTTACCGTACATTTTGTCAGTAAAAATGTATACTAAGTATAATTACTAGCAAAATGTATGGTAAAATTTCGAAAAACTCGTAAAGTTCCCACGGGATACGATATCGTATCCCACGATTGCATGATTTCCGGGGTAAACTTTAAGAGAAAATTCTCTCATATTTTTCTATCAATGTACATTGTTAGGTCAACCATAACTTACGTTGGAGGAATTATAAAAATATGGTTGGGTCCAAAAATGACTATATTTTTCTATCAGTGCGTGTACATATCAAAATACTAACGTGACACGCGTCAAGATGCACGTGGCGCCTAAAGTTGCGTAGAAATTACAGTAAACGAACGTGACGCGTCGCCGACAAATAAAAGTTGTCGCACGCGGGGGGGACCCTTCGCAATGTCCGCGCTCCGATACTCCGTCGTCCGATCCGTTGGCACTGCCAAAACTCGTTATTGTTGCAAAAATCCTACAGGTGGCAACACCGACGTAGGTAAGACATCGCGTAAGGTCTTGGGCGCCGCTGCATTTCGCATTATCGCGCAATCACCGTCACTGCGCGCGTCATCCGAAAAAGCCTGGCGGGGGCGCGACGCGGGGCATCGATATCTCGCGCTGGGACTCGCGCTTTTTCCCTGAAGACCGATACGAACTGACTCTCGGAAGTTGCGTCCGAAAGCTACGTACCCTATCTCGATACGCTTTCGCGCAACTCCACGATTATAAATACTGATAAACCATCGCGGAAGTGGATGGATTTGCGAGAGAATTGCGCGAGGTAGCCTTCTTTTTTAACCTTTAGACTTGGCCGGAGAAGCCGCTCTTGTGGCTCTTAACAAATCTCGCATTGTGTATGCTATTTACAAAGTCCCCTATTATGAGATAGGCTCCTAATAAGAGACAGCGGGGTTTCTACGACATTAGTAGGCATCGTCTGTTGGTTCCGCCATGAATTCATTGTTCCTGGGGTAAAATCTGTTTAATAAAAAGTTCATTAGATTGTGTAGCACTTCCGAAAAGAGATTTGTCATAGAATTTGGACGTTGGAAACCTGCTGTCTCGTAATATTATAGAAGCCTATCTCATAATTGGACACTTTCCTCTATGCATAAAGTTTTGAGAAAAGGGGGCGCTATTTTAATGCAAAAATCCCGGCGGTCCGAAGGTCGATAAATCCTTGGACGACTTTTGCAAATGACTCTTTGTACGTTGGGGCTTAGTGCGACGTCTCTTTTCACTTGAGAATCTTTCGTCGCTCGATTGCGACACGCGACATGCAACGTGATATATAAAATTATAACTACGCTAGCACGCGTATGCAGCATTAGTAAAGATGTAGATTAGTTACGTAATTTCACAACCGCGTGTATTCTCCAGTCGGAGAGATCGAGCGTCGCCGGCACAGGCCAGTTGCCGCCTCGCTCGCGTTATTACGTAAAAAGGCGCAAGTGCACGGCCGCCACCGCACGGCGGTGCCCGCCGAATTGCGTTTTCGAGCATCGATCCTCTCGCGCCGTCCACGTGTACGTGCACGGCCTTCCGAAATAAGACCCTAATTTTGACGCGCGGCGACGTTATTATCAGTTTGATATTAAATTACGTGCCTCGAATCGATAACTCGTCCCGAGCCGAGTCGCCAGATCGCGATTACGTCGACGAATGTTTTTGTCCCCCCCCCCCCCGCTCCCTCCCCCTTAAATTACACCGCGGCCTACGCGTGAATCCTCCCACGGGAGGGCGTTAATTTTTTTTCTCCCTCCGCCTTTGCCTCCTCGGAGGAGGCTACGTCTTGGTGGCACTCATCGTCAGGATTTGCCACTTTATTGATTCGGTATGACTTTCGACGCGTCGACGCTAACAATGCCGCTCTCCGAAACGTGTCGAGTCACCGCGCGCGTTGCTGCCCGCGTACACTTAAAACAGGAATGCGGCACGTTCGCCGCGTTCTTCACGTATTGATCAACGTGATTTCGTTTCACGCGTGTCTTACCCCCCCCCCCCCCCCCGCTTCTCTGAACGGCCGACCCGATATGCGCTGCCCTTAATTTCGGCAAACTAGTCTTCCGTTGAGGGCGAAGTTGCAGGTTTTTTTTCTACGCGGACGGTTGCGTCGACGCAGAGATCACTCCCTACATTTTCGTAAACTCTCTTTAGGTGCGTCGAGATGTTCGTGTGACGCGCAACTCGCTCGCAGGATGCTGATAAAAGGAATTTCAGTTTGCCCTCGCGCGACAGACATACGTGACTTGTCTTCATCGCACGGCGGGGAAGCGAATTATCTTCTTCATCGATTAAAAAAAAAACTTGGGAGTCTGATTAGCGTTTCATTTTATCAGCCGCTTTCGATGAAGCGCCCGGATCGTTTCTTATTCCGCAATTATATTTACGCAATTATCAATGGTATCCAATTTTAACGACCTGCACTGGTAAATGTTTTTATTTTAAAAAGCAATACACGTTACAGCGTTTCGGCCCCAGATTCGGACCGTTATCAAGTAATCTGTTACAAGATTGTTAAAGATCGCATGTTAATTGTTTGGCCAATACCATTATGGCAGTAAGATATTAGTCAAAAAAATAAATGAAGTAAAAATCGCACTCATTGGTTAGGGACTCTGCATTCCCTAACCAATGAGTGCGATTTTTACTTTCTCAATTTTTTACTAATGTTTTACTGCCGTAATGGTATTGGCCAAACAATTAATATGCAATCTTTAACTATCTTGTAACAGATTACTTGATGAGATTCCGAATCTGGGACCGAAACGCTGTAGCGTGTATTGTTTTTTAAAATAAAAACGTTGGCCAGCGTAGGTCGTTAAAATTGGATACCACTGGTTTTTAACTACCGGCTTCGTTAAATACTATTTGTAATTACGTAATTGTGTTTATGTAAAACTTGCTCTGAAAAATCGCCCGATAAAATCGTTGTAACGCAACGCGCGCGGAGTCTACGGGGGGACTCGCTCAACACGCGCCGTGGAATTCATGCTGACTTAAAGGCCGAGCGATTTCTTTTCCTCTTTTTCGCCGCCGCGACGCCTGCTTAATCAGCGCTCGGCCGCTCCTCTCTTATCGCCGCGGTGTGTACCGCGATTGATTCATCGCCCGCGAGATAGCCGATCGCGAAATTCCGCGAACCCGATTACGCATTGCGATTCTTTTCCGGCGTTGCGTTTCGCAGAACCGGCGTAAAAATTGGGGGGGGGGGCGAAGGGGAGGGTGAGGAACGCGAGCAAAGTGCGTAGGTCAGTTACGGCGTGAGGCGTGTGCGTTTGCGGCGCGTTAATTCGATCCGCGACAGGGCCGGGGGGGGGGAGACTCTTTGGAATTTTCGGCTTATCAGGCGCGATTACCGCCCGAATCTTTCTACGCGCTTGGTGAGATGGGAACTGAAATACATAAGCGTTGTAAAACGTTAAAGTCTTTTCAGCGTGCGCATAAAAAGTGTATTTTAATTTTAAGGTAAAAGGGATTTCAGTAATTTTCCATACTATTGAAGTTGTTACGTCCACAGCTTCTTGCGCAGAAAACGAAAACACGTTGCCGGTGAAATTAATTAACTTTTTGTTCTAGGTAGAGATTTATTATAAATTAGACGAGTGATGCACCATTTTTATCTTTGAGACTGAAACCCCTAATTTTTTCATCGCGCTTATGTTTTCTGGGAAAAGATACACTTTCAATGAAATAAAGAGCATTGTCCGCTTGAACAATGTTTTATCTTTCTGACAATTCAATGTAAATCAGAAATTACAAGACGTTCAAATCATATTCTTCTACAAAAAGGAAACATACATGTGTCGTAATACGAGTAATGCACCACTTGTATCTTTGAGGCTGAAACCCCTAACTTTTAATTGCGCTTATGTGTTCTGGGAAAGGATACATTTAAAATGAGATAAAGAGCATTATCTGTCTGAGTAATGTTTTATTCAATAGATAATTCAATGTAAACGGAAAAAATTACAAGATCTTGAATACAGACGCAGAAGCGACAATCGCGTGAACTTAAACGCGAAAAAGGGAAACGGCTTTCAGACCGAAATGCGGAAAACACGATACGAATAGCTTTAATGCAGCACGCTTCGATATATTTCATTCTTCAAATATCCTCGCATCGATCTCTTTCTGCCTCCGTTTTGTTGATGCGTCCCAATTTTGTAGCCGACATGGGGAAGACGATCTTTTTCCCCGCGCCCTCATTCTTCCCTGCCTTAAATGCGCGCTGAAGTCGCAGGATCGCAGGGCTAATGCGAGTCTCTGAAACCTCACTTAGGGGCGGCGGAGGGAGGGAGGGAGGGGTAGGGGGAGAAAACCCTCCATCTGAGAGGTTAAGGTCGGGTTTGGTCGCGCGCGCGTTTCGTTTTTTGTCTCGTTACCCTTTAAGCACGTGCTCACGCGGCGAGTATTCTCGTAAAATTCTGACCTTTCAGCCCGCATCCGTATTCGAGGGAATTGTTGCTGCGAAGGAATTATTTGACCTTCCGCCGCCGACGCCCGCGCCCGATTAAGAAGGAAAGCGCGCGCCTGATAACGATCCTTTTAATAGACTCCTACGAGTTGGCCCGGCGGTCGGAGAAAGGGCGATACCTGCATGCGGAAGGACGTTAACGTCCCACGCGCGCGATCGCGATCTTCATTGACGTTAATGGACAGCCAGCGGCGCGGTAATTTCGATCGGGCCGGAACGCCGGCGCGGGGCGGACGCGCGGCGCGCGGATTCCGCGTATTTACATCTGTTTTTAGCGAGGCAGCCCGCCGTGACGGTCGTCGCAATTAAATTTCATACACGCGAGGTAAACAGACGTCTGTTTAAAATTCCGATGCGTGCGTGCACGCGCGCCGCTCGATTTCCGCTTTCAGCGAAATCACGACGCGACGCGACGTACGTCGCGCGGCAAATCACGCGGATTGCGTTTGCGCCGCCGCCCGCGGAAAATGCGCGCGGGGTTTTCGGGCCGGAAGCGCCGTCGAGATCCGCAAGAAATCGCGCAGGTCCTGACGTCCAGTCGCGAGGAAGAAAATCGCGCAACGCGAAGAAAGGATAACGTGGCTTTCGTTATATGAGGTGGAGGTGGGAGGGGTGGGATTACACGCATGCATTTTGCGTGAAAGTGCCTCTTCCCCGCGCCGGTGCATCCGCCCGGGCGTAATTATGTTGTGCGAAATCAGGTTACGTTGATTCCTGCCGCTTGTGTTCGAAACGGGAAATGAATGACGTGCGAACCGAAATGTGCAACCGCGATAAACATTGCGTGCCGACTTTCGTTACGCGCGAAAACGCACGCGGCTCTTCGGATCGGAATATCTCGCTGAAAACGAAAAATTCTACATCAATCGTGATTCGAAGTAGCGCGTAATGGACGCGCGATTAAGCTGTCCGTAGCGTTGGAGCCTCACGTGGCCGACAACAATTGAAAGACCCAGGTGACACTGTGCTGCCGTACATTTTACAGCAACTAAAAGAAACTGTCTGAATAATCAGTACTTTATACATATATTTTTTTACAATGGCGTGATGCATTTGAATCGTAGCTCTGGGCAGCACGTAAACACAAAACATACACGCTTCGGCTTCTATTAGCTGTTTTTACATTAATAAAATCGTGACGCATTTTTGACCAAAAATGAAGTCGTCTAGTTCTCGCACCCAACTCGTCATTTATAACAATACTTTTTAATCTTCGATGTCGTTTTCGAAAAGAAATAAAGGGAATATACGAGGGGTAAACCGCTGAGGGCATTGTAGTGTACAAATTTGCGGCATTACTGGGCGTTACTAGGCATTTTTAGGCATTAGTTTGGGCATTAGGCCCCTTGCTGGGGCATTATAAAGATAAGATAAGATAATAAAAGTAAGTAAATGGCTGGAGGAAAACTTAAGTCGCCAGGAGTGATTACAACTTCAGAAGATTACTTGACCATTTCCGGCAAATTTTTATGTTTAAACTCACAACGTTTCGATTATGGTTTTAAATCAAAAGAACAGATCTTAATTTCAAGAACGGACCACAAAAAAAGAACCACAAACCATGGTTGAAACGTTGCAAGTTTAAACATTAAAATTTGCCAGACATGCACTGAAACAAAAAAATTTTTTTAAACTAAGTAAATAGATTTACTTAAAATTATTTTTTTACTAAAGTAAATATTTATTCTATTTAAATAAAAATATCAAATTTCAAGTAAATCCGTGTATTATGTTAAGTAAATTAATTTAAATCATTACATTTTCTACATTCAACTAAAGATTTCATGAGATAGGGAATACTATTTATTAAATGAAATCATTGCTTTTGTCACATAAGAAATCCAATTTTCTTCTCTGTAAAACTCGTATCTTGGTAAACATTTTATAGAATTAAAGTAAAATTTTTTAATTAAGAATTACCTACTGTTTGATATTTAATAAATACTTAAATTAAAGAAATGCATGTTTTAATTTGTTTATTATTTTTTAAATTTAATAAGCTATTAGGAGCCATCTAATGAATAATTTTCTTGGGTAAAGTAATATTTTTTTTATTAAGATATTTTTTTATCAGTGCGGTCAAGTAATCTTCTCAAGTTAAAATTAAGTAATGCCCACTGGGTATTGGGCATCGGTGTACACGATTATATCGTCAGCGGTTTACCCCCCGGGAATACAATAAACAAATTTGACGCTTGCGTATTGCTTCCCGAGGTCCCCGCTTCATTTTGGACGCGCTTCCTTCCGCTTCCGCTCGCGCGCGGAACGCGTCGAGAGCAGTGATTCACAATCCGCTTCGGGCCGACGCGGCGTAACGACGACTCACTTTCCTTGGAGCACGGTCGTCGCGTCGTCGCCGTCGCGTCCTCCCGCGTCCTCTCGCGCGTCAGCGCGTGCATGACGCGGCCTGTCTGCGTGCCCGTACGCGGAAACGACGCGTCTAATAATAGGCGACACGTTCCGCGATGGTACTTACTTTGGACTCTTAGCCCCGCGGCGACGTCGCGGAGATAACGCGCGTCCTGCAAGGGACGAAAAATCCGGGGAAGGTGGAAAATTAAGTGTAACGCCTTTATTGTTCCTTATTTTTATTTTACAAGTTGGACTAATGATTATACATCTCTTCACTTCAACACTCCTCCTTATCTCCGTCCCGTCTGTTACGTCTAAATTCTGAATGTCTCTCCTCTTACTCGCCCATCCCGGTCTGCTCTCCGTCCCTTCTTATCGCACCGCTAAGTCTCGTACTTTTTCGCACGCCGCCAAATTTTACAATAAATTACCGTCCTCCTCTCGTCTTTTTTCGTCCCTCAGCACATACTTACAATCGACCGTTTTCTCTTTCGAGTAATATTGCTATGCTACGTCCTTTTTCTTTTGCTTTACTTTCATGCGTAGCGTCTTTTATTTGCTCGAATCTTTATTTTAGACCTAATTCTAGCAGGTAGGCTTTGTAACAACAACTTTCTGCTGGTGCCTCACCTTTTGCCTTCGATTATCAACGTTACCTCTCTTGCACGTATCTCACTTTTGTAGCAATAATTTTTATTATTATTAAACATACAGTCATAGACGTTTCCATAGCGCGATTTTCTCGACGTCTCGTCCGAAAGCTTCGGCGCGCGCGATCAAATTATTCGGCTTGCAATTTAAAGTGGAATTAAAATCCCTAAGTTGAATTCAGGTCTGGATAATTTTTTAGAAAAGAGACAGCGGCGCTTTGAACCGCGAGGACGAGATGCGAGGAAACAAGAGATCGGGTACAGGCGAGACGTGATACGATTAGAAACCGATTTGTCGCGGCGCATCGCCGATGTCGGTTACGTAACAGATACAAACACACTATCGATCAAAAGTTGTGTTAATGTGAAAGTCAAGAAAAGCCGCGGTTGCCTGCGTCCGGCCCGTAAACCAATCACCATCGCGAAACGTTGCGTGCGAAACCGCGTACGTTGCACGCGGTCGCGCGTGCGATGCGTGCCGGCCTTTTCTTCCTTTCTCGCCGAGCCGTGATGAACGCGACATATTTCTCTCTTGTCTCTCTCTTTCCCTGTCCGCGTTCCGTTTTCATTAAAAAAAAAAAACTTAACTCCGCGCCGCTTCGAAGCAACCGCTCGAGTCTGGTGACACGTTGCGCGGAGCCAAAGATCACTACCTCGATAATTCGAGAACACCTTCTTTCCGATCGCTGTTCGACGATCGCCATGAAATGTGTCCTAAAATTTCACGTACTGTTGTTGAATGAAATCGTTAGTGATATGAAGCGCGAGAGTTTTATGATACTGGCATACAAAACTTCGTCTCACGGCTGACAAAATGTATTGAAGTTGGAGGCGACTGTGTTAAAAAATAGTGTACAACTACACTAACAACACCTGTAAGTTTCGTTGCAACATATGCATTTTTTAATTGCTTAAAAATGCTGCAACCCTACTTTCCGGATATCCCCCGTATTTCTCCACTCGTACGTCGCCGTTTGCGCCGCGCGGACGATCGCGCGGAGCGCGGCTGAAATTCTTTGCAAGAAATTAAAATTGGACATTATCGCATCGCGCGATTAAACAACTTTGTGCAATTGTTCGCCGTGCGGTTGCACACGCAAATTAGCCGTTAAACGCGCTGTTTTTTTTTCGCATTACACATGTGCAAAAAGCGAAGTGAATTATCCGGCAGCGCTTAGAAGGGACAAAGAGCATTTGCCTCCAAATAAAAGCGCAGGGCAAAGATGTACCTTCCGCGTTTCACACGTAAATAACTTTTCCCTTTTATCGCAAAGCATTAGCGTGGAGCGCACTTTGTCCTCGCTCGTGTCGATAATTCATACAGAGGTTTTGCGTGGGCAACTCTCGATATTCGCATTGAACACTGTCGCACTGTGACAACGTTGCGGAACAATTTAATAAGGTATACACAAAGCGGCGTGTCGTCGGTATAAATTTTAACAGACGCGGCCGGAACGTAATAAGCTTTTCGACGGATTAATTAACTAATTCCCGCAATTAACAGCTGATGTAAGTAACGCGTGCACGTCTCGCTCGCGATATATCTTTCCTCCCTTCGTCCCAAGACACATTTCCCGGGGCTGCGTTCGTCTCGCTTTTTCGTCCAATCCTCACGGAAGTCGTTTGTACTCGTGGCGTTCCGCGATCTCGCCAGACAAGACGGAGGTCACGTGGCGGGATCGACCATATCGTTTCAGCTGTTAAACGCACCGCGGCCAATAATCATTAGTCACGCGTTTTCAATATCGACGTCTTAGACGAGCCCGGGGGAGGGGGGGGGGAAGACGTTGTCGTCGACGTCGCGACGGGAATGTCAATGGATTGGGGGCGAGAGGGGGAGGGGAACGACTTCCGCGTCAGGGACAAAGTGCCTGTTGTCTCCTCCCGCGTTCTAGCGAACGACGGGGTTGAGAGACGGCAGTCGCGCTTGTAAATATAAATAAATAAGATGACGGCGCGCGCGACGTGTCGCCGAGTTTCAAGCCCGCGGTCGATCGGCGCGCTCGATCCGATCGTGCTCGCGTGTACAACAGATTTGCGGCGTTACTGGGCATTTTTTGGGCATTAGGCCTCGCTCGGGCATTATAAAGATAAAATAAGACAATAAGAAAAAGTAATGCCCGTTAGTGGGCATTGGTGCACAGGATTTTGTTCGGCGGTTTTCCCCCTCGGTCTCAACGGTGCGCAACATTTTGCGTCCGACGTCTCGGGTCCCTCCTTTTGAAAACGCGCGCGCAGACGCCACGCTCCTGTCCCCGTCGCATAATTTCTAATCTTTTTTTTCCTTGCGCTCTGTTTTTTTTTTAATTATCTGTTCATTATCACGCATCTCGCGCAGGCGGCGTCTTGACGTTCCTGGAAGTGAGCGCAATAACCGTGACACAGTTGCATAGCTTAGAATATTCATTCCCAATGTTATCGCGTACAATACGCCGTTCTGCGCCTCATAATTGAAATGCTGCATTTCAGTTAAAATTATTGCCTGAAAATGGGTCGATGTGTTATACATTTATCTTCTTTAACGGCGCTGTTACAGTTTCCTTGAGATTTATATCAATAATGTGTTCAAATTCGCGTGGGAGAGAGATGACGCGAATTTAATTAACAAACCGCACCTTTTACAACGAAATGATAAAAGTTTCGAAGGTCTGTTCAATAATCAAGCTTTGAATACTAATTCTATCGAAAGAATTGTATTTAAAAAATATTCCCTGTGCCGTAACAAACGTGTTACGAAACGAAACCATGTGCATTACGGTGAGAATTGTCCAAGACAATGTACGTTTGGGTGTAAATAAGGCTAGAATAAAGTCTGCGGGTTTCACTTATTGGCTCATAAGAATTATTGTTATGTGTATTCAGATTACGCGTTAATTGTACGGTTCAAAGATTTCTTTAACGAACGAAAACTCGTAAACGTACAACTTCATGTTCGGAATCATCTGCTGCTATTAAGTCATCCACCGCTTTATATCCGTAGCGAGGAGTCGCGGGGAAAGAGAAAGAGAGAGTTGGCGTCTCTTCACGTGCATTTAATCGGTGATCGAGCGTGAAATCGTTAATGACGGCCTCGAAACTTCCGTTGTATACGCGCGCGCGAGCGAGCGTTTCGCGGGGAAGTACGTAAGTGGACAGAAATAGATCGTAGAAAGTGGGCGACGATGTTATTATTAGCGCAGCGAAGAATGTCTGGATAATAATAGCCATTAATTATGATGTACCGTACGACCTCACCCGCTGCGTCGCAACGCGTGCGGAGTTGTTGAACGCGCAAATCCGCTCGATGAGCGCCGTACGGAGAACAAGAGACACATGCCGCCTTTCACACAGCGTCCCGAGACCGTTCGGTATCCTTTTATTAACGACAAACAGTGTCTTCGAAACATTTAGAGTCAACTTCTTCTCAGCGTTAACGTCGCACCCACAGAAAAAAAAGGTCCGGATCCGATGCTATTACACTTGAATGTATCACAAAATAGGATCGATACAGCGCCAGTCATATTTATTGTAGAGAAAGGAATATTTTAATCTTAAATGAAATATTCGGAAATCTAGAATCGTCTTTTGCCGAATATCGTGGTGCCAACTTCGTGCGTTGTAAGACGGAGGGAAAACAATATAAATAATAATAGCTCGTGTGATGAAATCAAGTAATAAAAAAGGGGCTCAGAGCCTGAGCAAGGTTGCAGTGCCGAATAAAATAATTTTAATTATAAAAGCATACAAACGTTTCGGTCCTTAATTATTGGACCATCCTCAGTATAAAAAAGATAAGTTCGATTTAGTACATGGATGGATTCGCACGTTAAATATCTACATATAATTACGCAGTCGTTAGTATAAAATTAAAGGACGTAAAAATTATCATCGGTTTTAACGCATGGATGGATTTAAATTGAATATTAGCGGAGAATTACGCAGTCATTATGTGTTAAAATAAAGGACAAAAAAATTATAGTCTAGTCAGTTATGAGTCGGTAATACATAAAACACGGCGCAAGAAAGTATATGTTGATTAAAAAGGAACAGTTGTAACCATCAAGAAACAATAAATGTTCTTTATTTTATATAAATTAAATATAAATATATAAACTTACATTTATATACAAGTTACTCTTGTCTCAATATAGTAAGTCAATCTTTTTTTTAATTCGATAGTGGAGAATAAGAGTTATTGATTTTATTTTGATATCGTCTTATTTTTACACCAAATGAGGTTGTGAGAAATATAAATGCGTCAAGAATATTTGTTGTCTCGGTAACAGAAATCCTTTCTGAGGGTGCGACGCGTCGATTTTCGAGCACGGGCGACCGATGGAAAGCTGCTTGCCGCGAATAAACCTCACGCAACTTTTAGTTGTGCGGCTGCGTTCTTCAATTAATTTCGCGCGAAATATATTTCGGCAGAATTTTCATTTAGGGTGCAGTCACAAAGACGTATGCGGAAACATTGAAAAGATGTAATAAACGATAATTTTCGTTCAAAAGAGAAGAATCGATTTTGAAACTTGGCTCTAAGGAACTTGTTAAAACGATGCGAAGTATATTGCTTGCGATATTTTATCAACGATCGCTGTACACTCCAAATGTGTTGTAAAGACGATTCTTTTCGTCGATACGCGGAGAGAATTTTCTTTTAAAATTTATCCTGAAAATTATGCAATCGTGGGACAACACGGCATTTCGAAGAATGTTATGAGAGTTTTTTGATATTTTAATTATACTTATTGTTAGTAAAATTTATTTTACTAATAAAATGAATAAAAATTCACAAAACTCTCATAAAGTTGTTGAAAACGCCCGTTGTCCCACGATCACACGATTATCAGGATACATTTTAAGTAAAAATTCTCTCCGGGTAGCAAATTAGATATGTGTTATTTTCTCTCTAAAACCGTAATCCGAGAAGAGCGGTCTCAGTCTTAACAAAACTTTCTTATCGCTAGACTTCGCAGTCCGCCACGAAAATAATTTGTCCAGACGATCGTGAATTCCTGATTCATCCGTGCAAATCCAATCTAGAAAATTTACGCGGCATCGGGTATCATCGTGCAAAAGGAATCTCTGTAATACCGTAACGATTCGTTAACACGCGAGATTTAACAAGAGGATGGTTAAAGGGACGCACAAGATACCGCGCGATTATTGGATCTGTATCAAGCGTCGTCTACAATGCGTGAGGTAAGCCTGGCGTAAGGAGTAACAGAGAACCATAACGTTTAGCTTTTGGTGTAAGGAAGCTAAAATACAGGCATAATTCTTAAAATATTTGTAACAATGGCGTTTTGATTCGCCGAGAGTAAGCGTAAGAGCTAAAGTAGGAGTAAGAAATAAAATTGATTTAATGAATGTGGCATTTAAAATATAATTACAAATCGTTTATCGATTGTGTAATTATAACCCGTAAAGGACCGTCTACATCGGAAGTAAGCAGTAAGAAGTAAGAGAACCGTAACCTTTTCTTATCGGTGTAAAAGCCAAAGTACACAGGCATAATTTTTTAAAATATTTATAGCACTGATCGAACCGCGCTCTAATTCGCCGAGAGTAAGCATCGAAGCTGAAGTAGAAGTAAGAAATGGAAATGATTCATTTCTTTACTCCTACTCTTTTACTTGTTACGCCCGGCTTGGCTTCAGTTATTGTAGACGATCCTTAAGAAAACTGCGTTATGTCCGAAAAGAAACCGGCGCGCGGGACGAATGTGGAAAGAAACGGTATATGAATTCACAATTTAATAAATTACAAGTGTAGGCTACCTACATCCTGCCTTAGACTCGCGCTGGCCGATTCTCGTGTGTCGTTAAAAATTGATTAATTTTCTTACTCCCACTCCTTACGTAAGGCTCAACTCCATGCATTGTGGACGACGCATCAAACGCCGATCCTTCGCAACTCGGAAATTATTGCTACCGCTGCACCCTCGCCGAGGGAACATGTCTGCGCGAAATTCGTTAAGGGATACGCCCGCAAAAAGCCCGGCTTAACGCCAGTGTCGTGGTGCGCGCGCGCGTGTCGAGTGCCACAATATCGCGAATATACCGGCTGCCATATCGGCGCGTCGTAAACATTCGTTACCCGTCCCGACGGGTCGCCGTACAGCCGTGCACGAGACGGTGAATCGTAGATTTTCTTGCTCGGATCGTCGATAACGCGGAACAGCTGTTGATGCGTGCGCGCGGGTTTCGCGTTTCTACCCAACCGCCGTTCCACCGCCCGCGTCAAGTGGGGAAGGGCGAAGACCACCTGGCCCAAACCCTGAGCGCTTCGTTCTGTTTCTATGGAGCACAATGTTGCACGATCCCTCGGATCGATCGGCGCGCGGTGAACAAAAGCTCCCCGGCTACGTGCGTGGCTACGTAGGCAACATATGTTCGCCACGACACGGAGAAAATCCGCGTTCGAATCGCACCGCGTTTTAATCCCTTAAATCGATCGTCCGCGTCCGTGTCGATGCTGCCGAGTCGTCGGTCGAAACTTGTGACAGGCTAAATAAAGATCGCACGCGCATAAAGAACGTGTCTCGGCGGTCTGTACCGTCGCGATTTTTATTTACGAACTCCTGAATGTGATTTCGCGTCGATTTCTTCTTGACGAAAATGCCGGGGTGTCCAAGTATTTTCGTAAATACCGCCGATATTCTTACACAAAATTGGCTGTAAATTAGTTTTATTAAACGAAAATTAGTTTTATATCGATCAAGCAGAAATGACGACAATTTTGAGACCACATATGTGATAAACCGACGGTGCTTGCGTGTGCGAGAGAACAGAGTTGGAGAGCGAAATCGGCTTCGAGTTAGGAATTTTCGTTCTACAAAAGGTATGAGTGACAAGCATTTTTTTAAAAAAGAGAACGAGAGATCTTTTAAATCTACACACTTGCTCTCATTGAGTTCAAAATTTTCTTAAAGTTTTATTTATAATTTTTCTTAATTTTGTCATAAAAGAATTTCAGTTTCTTTTTTTGTAGTTGAGCAACTTAGCGTTACTGAATATCGACAGAACTAATTGAGAGAATTGATTGGTATTACTTTAAAATCTTGGATGTATTATGCGAGCTTTATTTACGCGGGGTAAAATTCGCAAAGGATTAGAGTTGCGAACAATCCAAATAATTCGATCACTAATCGTGGGCTCCAAAGTGGGTTGCTAACTGCCCTTTTTTCCCCCAGAGTCGAAATGCAGAATTGATATGTCCGTTGGAAAGTGGTTTTTACACACGCGCGTTTTGCCTGAAAACATTTGATTGCTTACCGAATGTTTGTTTGCGCGTCCGCTCAAAGGTACGGGCATGCTTGAACGTCTCGAAGGGGCTCGTGTGTCACGCATTCTCGTTCATGGAGATCGTTAAATATCGTCGAGTTGCTTCGTGGAAGGTACCTGCCAGGCGAAGTACATGCGCGGGAAAATAAAGGCGGAGGGGAGGGAAAGAAAAGGGCGATACGCTTCTCGACGCTCGACATGATTTTCCGCACGTGACTTCCGGCAATATTAAATATTCAGTCGCAGGGTTACTTGCGTGCCTATGTGAATCCGCTCGCTCCACTTTTATCGACTGCATTTGGAATATTAATTTTCGATCGTCATTACATCGATTGTCGATTACCGCAACGAGTCGCAAAATTATTAGCTCTACGCATTGCGGGAGAAGAATGGACATTCCAAGGGGGTAATCACTTAATGTAATCGTGGGACAGTGTCTCCGAAATAATTATGAAATCCTTACGAAAGCCCCGTGTAATCGTTTTGTTTTAACTTTCAAGTTTCTTCACTTGTTACACAGTAAACATTAAATTTGAACATTTTCTCAGCTTCTTTTTTACTTTCCAAAAGAATTTACTTTTAGTCGATATCCAAATATATATCATAGTTGACATAAATAAGCGCGTATTCTTTTCAAAATGAGACTGAAGTAGTTAGAACAACAGCGAGTCGAAACGTTGATACACCTTTGCGCGCACATTTGGAACAATAAACGGTAAATACAAATAGAAAATTACGTTGAGACCACGGTTAGGTGGGAAAAGTGGCAAGCTAATAGGAAACACGTGACCGAACACTAGAATCTTAACTGAACTTACCTCTACAAGCAAATACTTTTTAGTAAAATAAAAGATATATATTTTGAGGAAATCTAACGGCTCTTTGAGGTTTAACAACGTTACGCATTTTTTAACGTGCATATAAGAAAATTATTTGCAATCAGATGAGATTATTTGTAATCGGATGAAATCGTATGAAATCAAACGAAATCGTGTAATCGGTGGGACAACATTTTAGCTAGTTACCCCCTTGGGATATTCTATATTGTATCCTGCGCAAGGAATAGAAACTTGTTCGATACTTATCGTTGGCAAGATTTTTTCACCACTCTCTGAAACGGTTTTACGAAATGACAAATAACTACTTATAAATAATTACAAATAATTCCCCTTGCTGAAAATATCACATTCGCCCGATATTACGTGTCGCATATTGTTTAAAACCCGTTAAAACGTTCGCAGCCGTCGCTCAGCGGCGTCAATGAAGCGAAATATAAATATTTAAAGTAACTTTCAGCTAATATAAAAAGCGGGTTATAATATATTTTTTAAATATGCCAAAAGTCACGTTGTTACGTACGATTTATCTCGCATCTATTTCTCGGTCACAGGTCGGCGACCTCCGCGTTTCCAATTGTCCTTCAACGTGTCTTTCTCGATGCCTACGTACAGCCGTTCGTGCGCGTGCGCCGGGCAGGCTGATGGAACACTTAAATATTCCAGATAAGGACGCGCTATCGCGATTACCCGCTTTAAAATGGGGTTTTCCTCGCGTGTAGGGGGTCAACCGTGATCGCCATTCATGCCACAGCGGGAGGTGTCGACGGGACCTTTTCTCGGCCACTTTTTGTCATCATCATCTCGGCACATCACAGAAGATAGATCGATCGGCCGGTGGCCGAAACTTCCCTCGTGGAATCAGCGTCGGATTTAAAGATTCTGTAAGCCGGCAATCCGTAAAGCCTGCAGAGAATTCTTAGACGAAAAAAATACTTTTATATAACGCGTTAAAGAAACAACGAATATGCTTACCATTTTGCAACTTACAAGTGCACATTTAGAAATAAAAAATTGACAAAATCATGCGGCTAGACGAGAGAAAAGATCCTTTTGGGATTGTCGGATCTTGAAAAGCCCGAAATACGTGAAATAACAAATTTCACGAGTCGTTAAATTCCAGAACATTAGTCGAATTTAGAAACTCTATGCGATAAAAATACAAACATATGTTACGCTCTTTAAGAGAAGCAAGCAAGTAGTTCGGCTAAATCGGTTATGATAAATCAAGAGCGGAGCAAAAGGAGCTTCGGCATAGACGACCGTTTTCCATTTTATTAATTTCACTGTCATTTCCGACGATAGAACTTAACGAAAAGAAGGGAACGAGAGGGACAGTTGGTAAAATCGCGGGGCCCTAAGCGACTTCGTCTTCATCGGCGAAAATTCGCCACTGCGCGGAGCGCGCAACCACACGGATTGGATCGATGCGCGCAAAAAGCTGACCCCCATCCGCTATTTAAAGGCGTATCCCAGATTTTACTATGTGACGAATTTTATTCTGGGATCTCCTACCTTAACGGGATGGATGTGTGCGCCGAGTGACCGGCCGTGCACGTTTATCCGTGTGCGCGATCCGTAGAAAGAATGCAATCGGGGATGATAATAATAAGCCGAGACGCGGGGCGGGGGAGGGGGTGGCGATGAATTATTGAGATATCGGAGAGTACGATCGCGCGAGGCGTTGTGAATCGTAATCGAACATCTGAGAACCGACATCTGCAGGTGGTGGCGGCGGCGGCGGCGGGCGGCGGCGGCGGTGGCGGCAGTGGTGGTGGTTCGGCGGTGGATGTTGCGCCGCCGGCTTGCAACAATCTGTGCTAATGTAACGGTTGCTAGTTTGCTACTTGAAACCGATGAACTTTGTTGCATTAGGGAATTAGTTGCCGCTCTCGCGGGGATTCGGCGGGGGGGATTCCCGACGATGGTACACAACGTATACGCGGGGCGCAGAGCGTACTTCAGTATCGCGTGACAGTCGGCCGTTTCGCTATTTTTCGGATTGTTAATTTACGACGGCGCGCCTCCCCGTCCTTATGCCGTGCGCCGCGGCGTTTAGATAGGACGTCTCGATATTTATGTATGCGGATTTTAGAAATCCGAGACAAAACCCGGGACAAATCCGCGATCTGTCCCGATGTTTACACGTGTACGGCGTACGCGCGTCTACGTTTATTCGTACGACGCGTGGTTTATGCGATCAGGGTTAATAATTATTAGAACTCTCTCGTTGCCGAAGCCGAGACATAGCTTATCGAATTGGCGCGGTATTTCTAACGCGATGCGATAACGTGCTTGAAACTTTTTGCATCGCATTAATGTGTCATATATTTTTGATTTCAGGTATCGTCGTCACGTTGTCCTGCCGCCGGTGAAGCATGGAGGCTGACGGCGACGCGAAGTGAGCGGGCCCTCTCGTTCTCCCCACTCCCTCCCTTTCGAAGTACGCACCTGCTGACAAACAGAAAACGAAGGCTGAATCCTCTGACTATACATACATTTAGGAAAAGGAAGAAGAAAGGAAACCGCAACCAGATCACCGCCAAAAGCTAGTAGAATTTTAGTCAAAGCGCGAAAGAAAGAGAGAGCGTGCGAGATAAATAAATATACATACATATATATACATACAATATACATATATGTATATATATAGGAAGAGGAAAAGAGAACGAGAGAAACACAAGAGAGAAAGATTTACATACCTATACTTATATATATATAAATATATAAATAAAAGGAGGACGAGTGATTCGCGTGCGTGTAAATAAGAGCTATTTTTCGTATGAGAGCGAGAGAGACGCGCCCTGGCCGGAGAGAAGCGAGAAACGACACGTTCGAGAGCACCTTTGGACGAGGGAGGATTTAGGGTGCTCTACCTGAAAAAGCCGTATCGTCAAGTGGAGGATAAGAAGAGGAGGCGGAAAAGGAGACGATCGCAGTGGCGGCAGAAGAGAGCGAAAGGATACCGTCGCGTCACGGTTGTTTGGACGTTGTTTCGATGTTCTCCAGTCCGGATCGCCGGTGTTTCTCTCCCCTACAGAGGAATAGCCCCTCACGCGGAGACTGATCGGGCCGATATTTCCTGAAAGAAACCGCGGTGAGGAAGGCGAACTGAGTGTCGAAGGTAGAGAAGGTAGCGAGAGGTGAAAGAAAACAAAAAAAGTAGAGAAGCAGGAAGGGAAGAGAGGGAGAGAGTGAGCGCCAGGAGAGGAAGGAAATATAGAGAGCGATCGTGCGGCATCGAGAGGGCCGGCTCCATGTTGTGAGCGTCTGAGGACTGCCGAGGGCAGCAGCGAAAGGGCGGAGTAGGGTGCCGCCGCCGTTATGGAATACGGTGGCGGGGGCGGTGGGGCACGCGGGGGTGTCCAGCCACCCTCCGCGGGGGCGAGGGGCACCGACACTACCGACGCTGGGTGGCACAAACACGAACAAATGATGCTCATGGAGTCCAGGCACAAGCAACAATGTGAGTAAACGCACTTCTGAGTCATTCTACCCTTTCTCAACCTCCGTTCACCCCCCACCTCCCTCCCTGCCCTCACGGTTGATGATGCACGTGCGGGCTCGGACGGTAGCGGGAATTTTCGGAACGGATTGCCGGTTTAAGAGCGTGGGGCGGCGAGTTATTTCGCGGTCTACATTGATCGAGAGCTTCCGTCTGGAATGTATGATGCCGGAGAAAGGGACTTAGTCGATCTAGGAAAGGCCCGATAGCAACGTAACTTTCGTGGAAATCATTTGACAGCAGAGTTAATCGGTTTAGCAAGAAAGAAAAACTACCGTGTTTGCGAGCTAATTGTCGATATTCGTTAATTATACTAGGATAACGAGACAATTGACTAGAGCAGTCTATGCCGTGTATTCGCGTAAGAGCGCAGTTAAGCAGTAACGAGCCATTTGCTGGCGTTAAGTTGTTATAAGAAAGTAATGACGCTCGATTCTTCTTATGAGAGAATTTAACTCATCCTTTGCCTCCTTCTAACTGTCCCCTTAGAGAACTGAAGTTTAAACTTAAGCGACGTCGGAAAAACCAGGCCTAAAAGTTAAAGGTTATTTCCAAATTACTTTCGAAATGTTGTCCACTTGGCTGAGAGCGCGCCCGGCTTTTTTCGTACGGACACCATCAATTTTGTCCGGAGCTGAAATCCGCGTGATTAATAGCTAGGAGAAATATTTCGAGGGATATCGATTAAATCTCGAATATTGCCGAATTTTCGTCAGTTTGCCGTACCCGTACTTAATCAGGGATGAAGTGACGATAATTGCTCCGATGGACACCGCCAGGCCTTGAAATAAGATTCTCTTAACGCTTCCATTCGCGTGTAGCGCCGCTGACAGTAGTGCTCCAATTATTGAAAATTTTTGTGTACGTCACACACAGTAGGGGAACCC
>NW_011967245.1:2834027-2855989 GCF_000949405.1 Vollenhovia emeryi | reverse complement strand
GTTATGCTCCAGGTTCCCCTACATATATTACGAAAGCGAAACCCGAGGGGTAAACTGCTGACCAAAATCATGTACACCAATGTCCAGTGGGCATTACTTTATCTTATTATCTTATTTTATCTCTATAATGCCGCAGCAAGGCCTAATGCCCACACTAATGGCCAAAAAATGCCTAGTAATGCCCAGTAATGCCCGAAATCTGTATCACCACAATGCCCTCCAGCGGTTTACCCCTCGGCGAAACCAGTATTCGATACATCTATTTCCGTTCAACGCGCAGCGTGAGAGACGGAGAGGAAAGAGAAGGCGCGCGTCTCTCCATCTCTTTTTATCCCTGACCTTTGACACGTTTGTATACACGCGTTATAAAACATCGACGGCCGAGTGTTACGAGGGAAAAATGCGAATGGCGTAACCGTAAGTTACGGCGCGCCGGCCTTTGACAACTGACGTTTACGTCTGGTTAAACTGCCGCGTTTTTCCGTCATTTTCGTGCCCTCGGATGCAACACGTTACCGCGGGACACACCCGGTCTCTCGCATACGTCGCTGTTTTTCTTAACACGGCCACTCCATAAACACCGTGCTCGTATATAAACATCAGTGCTCCATAAACATTTCTATAAACGTGCTCTATAAACAGTCAGTCGGCTTAAAATTCTTTCTTTTCTTCCGTTCGGGTTCCAAGGGAGATTCCACGGTGCCTTCGAGAGACGCTGGAAATAATTTGTTCGGAACAACACCGATCGCATATTCGCATTACTCGGAATCTTGCCGGAAGTATGTTCCTTCTTTCCGGTCGAGCGAGGCAAGAACGATCAGTGACAATTCACCGATTGATCTTTAGAGAGTAAGGACCGTAAGCCGCGTGGTCCAGTTGTGCGACGTGCGCGCCGGCGATCGCCGACGAATCGAACGATTCGCAGGTGAACACGCGCGAGAGCCGCAACAGTCGTACATTTGCCGAAGGGCGGGCCCTCCATTCACCGTAGCTAGATGAAAGGAGAGTAAAGCGCGGCACGCCGATTTCATCCTCCCTGCCCCCCTCGACTCTCCCTCCCCCTCCCGTTGTAATGAGACTCTCGCGTAACGAGTCGACGGCGGAAGGAAACTGCACGATGCCGCAATTGCGGACGACGTCCGCATTTAGCGCGGCAATATGATTCGATTAACGACCGTGCTACCATCCGTGCTGCCGTCCGACGTCGCCGCCGGATAATAACGCCGTTCTTTCTCGCGTCGGTCGCGAGCGCGGGATGTCAATTGGTGTCGGTGATCCGAATACGGGCCTGGGCAGAAAGATTGCCGTAACCGTTTACGATTTCGTCCTTGGACTCAAGTCGGTGTCGGAAGTCGAACGCACAAAGAATTGTCGTGGACGTTCGTCGCATCGCGTCGCGACGCAACGAATGCGACATACGTCTACGACAATTCTTCGTGCGTTGACTCGCGACTTAAATCTTACGACAAAATCTTAAACACCTACGACAATCTTCTGTTCAGGTCCGTAATCGAATCAACCGACACCAAGAATTGTCGTAGACGTGTGTCACCTCGCGTCGCCATGCAATGAATGCGACATACGTTTACGACAATTCTTCGTACGTTGACTTCCGACTTAAGTCTTACGGCGGAATCTTAAACAGCTACGACAATCTTTCTGCTAAGGCTCTGCCGCGGCGCACGCGGAGGAAGGAATCTCTTATCGAGGAGTCGCGCCTATCAACCGTGCGTGCGCGGGCTCTGTTGTCAGTTTCCTCCGCGGTTTCTTCACGTTATGTCTTGTTTATCTTTTTTTATCTACTCGAGATTTGCCGATCAATTTTCCCAACGGAAACGTCGGGCGACGAATAGTCCTTGGATTAGAAGCGATTGAAAGTGAAGGACTTTCGGGAGATTACACTCCCGAGGTGCAAACGGATAATAAAGGCCTTCTTCATTTAATTTCAAGCGCGAACTTTGCTTCAGCAGAATTTTACTTTGCGGCGTGCTTATCAAGATAATTAATAATTAAGACTGAGGAGAGATAGCGAGGGAGAGTCTATGAGGCAAGGACGGCATGATCGATATAGCACGTCCTGTACCGTTCGAAATAAAGCGTAGTTGCAATTTTATGAAATTTTATTACTGCTCGAAAGAACGTCGTGCAAGAATAACAACCTTAACAAGTTCCTGTTGATTGGGCAAGCCGATGTCGTTTCTCATGAATCGCAAAATTTGTGTTTCCTTTAAACGAAAAATAGTAAAACGTTTGTATTTCTATATAAAGTTTATTTATCTCAATATTAACGTTTTCAGAATGTATTTACAGTGTTTAAAGCAGCTAATCACGTAATATACTTTTCCGTAAATGTTCCGTACGTTAATCCTTTCGTGACTAAATTATTTTTTGTTTTGGTCTTTGCTAGCGGGATACATCTCAAGGTACCAGAGAGGCAGGAAATGTAGAGAGTTGAGACTTATATGTTCTAGGCCCGGTTGCACCAGCGCTTAACTTTAACCTTAGCTTCATTCACTCTTTGTCTCTTTTTAAGGAAAACAGTGAATTAAGCTAGAGTTAAAATTCCGTTGGTGCAACCGGACCCTAGTGGTCGCGAAACGGTTAAACGTTAAAGACTGTAAAACCAAAGAAATCAGTTCAGCACCTCGCAATCAGGCTGCATTTAGTGTCTAAATGGACGCAATATATTAATAAAAAAAATTTTCACGACCCGACAAATACGGTTTCTTGGTCGATCGTAGGACCTGCGTCCGTGCGAAAAACCGCGAGGGGAGTCTAGTCGACGGGAAACGAATAACCCCTTGATCCGGCGGCGTTTCACGTAAGATTACCAAACCGGCGATTACATACCGGCGTGATCGATCGTCTATTATCTTTCACAATTAATCGCGGCCTCCCCGTCCGAGCCCCGAGGGGCGTCGATGTTTAAACGCAGCGCGGCGTCGAACCCGATGCAAAAAAAGTAGCCCCGTTGGCCCGCCGACATCGGGAAAATTGTTGATTAACGCGATAATGAGTCCGGGCATCAATTCCGCGACGTTGCTGCGAGTGGGATCGCCGTCGAGCTCGCGGAACTTCCGGCTCTTCGGGATACTCGCGCGGTCTGCTCGCAGCAGTTTCGAATCTGCGAAAATTACGGCCAATTCGGGACTCGCATTTCCCGGTCTTGTTGAAACGCTCAAATGGCGAAACGTGACTCCGCCAACAATATTTTCAAATAATCAGAATTCTTCAATGTCGGCCAGCGGCAATTAGCAACGTCAGTGTTTTCTTGACCATACCCGGGCATCTTTGATAATACAGAAAATTTATTGCGAAAAATAATACCTCAGCCAAGGTATTTGAACCTGGACCCTCCTTACACTCTAGGCAGGCGTTGGCATTTTTAAATATTCCCGCGATATTTGATCATTATAATTTACACAGTCGATTTACAAAGATGTTACCGTTGCGGAAAGACAGATATTCGACGGGCATTGGTCGTATGCAACGCACACACGCGCAGGACCTATCTATGCATCCTTTGCGAGACAAAAGGGAAATAAAGCCGCGTACCGTTTCTACGAGCGGAGATCTCGCGGATCGGCATTGTCTCGGCGTCTTAAACGCTACAAGCGCGTCGTTCTGTTTACCGGGCGATAACATTTTATTCGCGATGCGATCTTGTGTAATATCTCCAGGCCGCTCTGTTTGTCGTCACAGTTCGGCTGTTTCGCGAGGTGCGACCGAGTCTCCTATCTCGCGGATCGTGAGAACGTAGTCTGAAATCCCTCGCGCGCGCGTTCCAGCCGGCCGACGATCACAGAGCTCTCGAAACTACCGCTATTGATCGTCGCTCCAAAATACTCTTTCGTCGTGAATCATTGAACGCTGCTGATCGACGTTTCTCTCTCTCTTTCGTTCCTTCGCTCGCTTTCTTCTTCCGAATGCGTGCAAGAAAGAAAACGCGCGAAAAAAGACGAGGGAAGACGAAAACGAAGAGAACCGAAGAAGGAAGCGAGAGTGGGAGAAGGCGGTATGTGACGTATTTTTAAACGGAGGCAGGCACCCGACCCCCCTATACTAGGCCCGGGTTGTCTTGTGACGATGACGAGAATAGTGTGTGGTCACGTTCTGTTTGTCTCGCACGGCGAAAGACAATTGCCCGCCATTCGATTTCGCGGCGAGAAACGAACGTACATTCTGCATCTTCCCTTCCCTCCCCGTCTCTTTTGCTTACTCGTCTTTTGGATTTTCGATTTTCGCGCGATTCAGATGAGTCGGGGTTGCCCGTGGATTCCGGCGATCGAAGTTTGTACTCGTCGAAATTTATGTCATCGCCACGACGTATTATCCGCGACTGTATAACGCTGAAATTTTGCCGATCCCTCGCGTTTGCAAGTTTTAGAAATTTTATCGAAGTTTATGCATACGCAAGTCAAGAATTTACGCGCGGGGGACCGGCGAGATGGTCGGTTATCTCTTCGTCCGGGATGGGAGACTTTACGATTTCCCGCCGCGATGCACGACGACCGCGTCACGTCGTCTGCATCGAGACGAGATTGGCAGCGCGAATAGCCGGTGCACTTTGGAACGTCGCGACGACGGCGATGTCGTCGACGGCCAGTTTTTGGACCGATGCCTGATCAGCGACTCTCGGACAATTCGAAGACTTCGACCGGCCGGCTACCGAATGACGTATATATGTATTTTCGACTCGGCATCTCCCTGCCTCGCGCACCACGTACACCGCCGCCTGGTTTTACCCCCGCGGACCGATATCGACAGACGTTGACCTTTCTAGATAAAGAAAGAGAGAAAAGCAGCAAGAATAACGGGAGAGAGAGAGAGAGAGAGAGAGAGAGAGAGAGAGAGAGAAAAGTCGTAGCTGCTTCCGTTGTTTTTTAGCTAACGACAAATAATTAGGATTGAAGTACTGAAACCTATTTTATCTGTGAATACATTTTATTTAATTCATCGCCCAACCGTATGTGGACGGGTAAGCAAAGAATATATACGAGATTAATAGATAGACCGATAGATATTAAGGTAACTGTCCCATGGGTCGTGTCCCAATGTTCGAATTAAAGCCAACGGCACACTGATTGGCTCTCGTAAGTAATGCAGTTGGAAAAATAGTGTCGTGTGCCGTTGGCTTTAGTATTGAAACAGTATGTAGCATAATAAAAATATTTGTTACATTCTTTAGTTTATTTACATTTATTGTAAGATTTTATTTAGAATATTTAGACATATTGCAGATATTTAAGAAAAATTACACGTTCATTTACACGCATGAATGTTATATCTATATGTGTTACTTAACGAAATTCTAAAATCTATATTTCTTAAAAAATTTCTCACGTACTCAATACGTAGTTTCTCTCTTGTGACCCAGAATTGGATGTCGTATGAGCGTTATAAAACGAGCGACATAATTTGCAGATTTATAATTAGGTCATATGCCTCAAAATTTCTAATTATTTTTTTCACACTCAATTAACTTGAAATCACACAAGTCCGTTTTCAAACTGTGATGTTTATTGTTTCCATTGGTACCTCCAGTTGTTTTTAACATCCGATCGACGAATTTTTGTAAATGAATGAAAGTTCTAACTTTAAATGACCCGTAATTAGGACAGTTATTTTATTTTATATACATTTCGGCAGAAAATTGGCAAATACAAGCCGCAGTTTCTCAACGCTCTTAATTCCAAACACGTCAAATCCGGGGGGGAAAAAAAACAAGAACGAATTTCGTATTACGGTGTCGCAATGGGAAATCGATCCCGCGCGATCTTTAGATACTTATATGACAGAGCGGTTTCATTTTCAAACTCACGTTTACGCGAGGAAAATCGGAAAAGTGGATGACGCGGCCGAGATAGGGAAAGACAATAGATTGATTGCGGATCGAGCGGAATGAAATTGTCGATCCGGACGCGATGTAACCCTTGATGTATGAAGCAATCTCGCGATTCTAATCGATCAGTGGGAGGGGAAAAAATACCAATGCCGTCCTACATACGGAAGGACCCGAGAAAATAATCGCGATTCCAATAGCGTAACCAGATGGGAAATCGCATCCGGTGCTCGCTACGCTAAGTGCATCCTCTCCTCCCCCTCCTCGCTCTCTCGCATGCTGTTCTACTTCAATCTTACTCATTTGCAGAAGCGAGAATCCGACATAATTTAATCATCATTATCTGAAATCCTTCTCTTTTTCAACGAGAGAATTACGACGGTCAATGTATTCGTCCTAGGTTTAGTAGTCGCGCGAGTGTGTAACCGGAAATCGGTATCCGTTTCGACGTTCGGCGTCGCGAGTCGAAGTTTAGCGCGGTAGCCGAGGCGAGAGAGGGCTCTCGATAAGCAATTTATCCTCGTCAATTTGAGAAGCGATCGCGAATGCGGCGAACGTATGTTACGAGATACGCCGAATGAAGAACGTGTCTGCGCGCGTCAAGACCGATCGAGCCCTCGATCTCCGCTCTCGTCTCCCCGAGTTTCCGTTAATCCCGGCGCGCCGGTTATTATCACGCCTCGTGTATTTACGGTGCCCCGCGCAGATAATATCGGCGGTGCCCTCCCGGTCCGCGTCTCGTCCCCGCGCGTTTCATTGTTACACCCGGCGACTGCGGCTGCGGCTGCGGCTGCGGTTGGCTTTGTGCCGCCTCTCGTCGTATAACTCTTCGTCGTACTCTTCTCCCGGTCGGAAGGTACCGAGATACAGCGAGAGCGCGGCCGCGACCCGAGGCGGCCTCAATTAACAGTTGCCATTTGTGCGTGCGCGCGCGCGCGCGCGCGTCCAAACTTTACGCACGGCGGAGAGGGACGGAGTGGCGGTATTTATCGCGTAATGAAGCGCGAGAAGGTCGTTAACGTCAAAGTTGGGAGAGATGGTTATCGAATAACTGATAACCGCGCTCCCTCTCCCGTGCCCCTCCCCGCTCTCGCCACCCTCGCTCGCGCTCTTTTTTTCCCCCCGCGGAAGAAGCGATGGTGGTGACGGTGCCATAGACATAGTAAATATAGACTGAGCGTCCCATTGAATAAGCTGAAGCTTGTGAAGAGAGAGAGAGAGAGAGAGAAAGGGGAGATTTAAGAAGACTTTCTTTCTCTGTCTTACACCATCGTAAAAGAAAAGAACCGTATCTGCGTGGTACATACAGGTGTGATTCTCCCTTGTCACGATTGTGAGACAGAGAAAGAAAGTTCTCTTAAATCTTCTCTGCTCTGGGGAAAAAAAATTAGAAAGAATAATTCGATTACTAATTGTGGGCCCCAAAATAGATTGCTGTCGTTTTTTTTCCATAGTGTCTCTTTTTTCACAAGCCTCAGCTTATTCCATGGGACAGTCTATATTTACCATGTCTATGGTGGCTGCGCATCGTTGCAACAGCCACGGAAAGTGACGCGAAATTCGCCGAATTAAGCCACGCCACACTGCGCGGTGAAGGATTTTCGTGAAAGAGTTTTGTGTCTCGAGAACGGGCCAAGTGCCCGCGTGGTTTTATCTCGCCCCTGCGTCGATCGTGCTTTTCGCAACTGCGTGGTAAAATCGCGGCGACCGCAGCGTAATCACCGAATCGCAGTCGCCCGGTGCGTGATTTTCTTTTGACAAAGGAGAAAAAAGAATAAGCGAATGAAAGGGATTTCCCTCTGACCGACGTCGGTCGCTGAGGTCCGACCTTTTCCACCTAGCGGTTCGTGAGAACCCACCTCATTTTTTTTCCTACCCATTTCCTTCATCGTACGAGCCAACAGCGAGGACGTCGCATGTGCACAAACCATACGTGATTTACGACACGTTCCGCTTGAGATTTAATCCGTCGCGCTCTTGTGTCGAAATGAAATCGGTGTAATTAATCGCGGCTCTTCCTGCACTTTCTTTTTTTTTCTTGTTAAACAGTTGAACTGCGATATTGATTATAATTGATTAATTGATCAATTAGTTTCACTGATTCTATGAAATTCACCGACTTCTTCTTTTCGTTAGATATTAACTGAAAAATTGCGATCCTCTCTCACGTTTTCCAAAATTTTCAATGACACGGATTATGTGCAGGTTAATATTGCTGCCATGTTTAAGTGCTTCCCGTGCGCATCACGTGGAAATCAACACGTCGGGCAATAATGACCCGATGCTCTCTCGCTATTCTTTTCACCCTCTTTCCAATCCTGCGTTGCGTTCACCCAGCTTCTTCATCGTCCACGTCTCTCTCTCTCTCTCGTCCCTCTCGATTTCCCGATACTGACCTCTCCAATTTTCAAATTACGCTGCCTTCAGCAAGGTTGCGGCCGACAGAAGGGAGGCTTCAAATTGTCCGTCCACCCTATCGCGCCGCCGGATTTCACCCCTCCACGCTCGCGCACACTCGCACTTGGGCAACAGCGTACACACACATGCTCGCGCACACAAATCTGCGATCTCTACGAGCACATAGGCATACATCCTCATCGGCCGCTGTACACACAGGCTATCTAGAATCTAACAAACCACCCTTCATCTACGGATCAGTTTCAAGTTGATCTCTTAACAAAAGTAAGCGGAGTCGTCATTTGTCGACCGTTATTTTTAACAGTGGATTTTCTCTTTCCGCGACAAAGTACGCTTGAAATTAAGAGTAAGAAATTTTAATATCTGTTTGCCCGAAGTTTGATTGTCAAGAGTTCTCCAGTTTTTAATCGCTAATAAGAATTGGAACCTTAGCCCTCCTTTTTTTTCTATTAACGAGAAAACAACTCCGAAGATTAGAATACATTTTCCCATTTAACAACACGCAGTCCTCTCATTTGGACCGAATGTTATATTTTCAATTAGGAATACACTCTGCCCGTGTTCAGAAAACTATAAACGAACTAATGAAAGCTATTAAAAAGCTATTAAAAAAACGAGAATCATAGTACTTCTATCGCACATTTAATCGTCGATACTAAATGCTTGGTCACTTTGCAACCCCTGCTGGGATTAAAACCGCTCGAAGTGAGGGAAGTCATATAAACGTCGATTCGGTCTGGAACTCCTACAAAGTTGCGACTCTTACTGAAAGCTGGATATTTAACCGTTGAGCGCGCAATTTTCTTCTCGCGTCCGTTTAATCGAAATGTTTTTATACCTAAGTTTTGCAAAGCCAACGTGATAATGAAGCGGATCCTTTATTGACTAAAATACAGGTTTAAAAATATCACGTTTGAAAATACACAGAAAACTTATGCAAGAATGAGGACAGTAAACTCGCCTTATTTCCTCATTTTTAATATTTCATAGCAATGGCTTGGAACACGAGCGTTAAAATTTATGAGAGAAACGACACTTCTCAAGTTTTCTCCAATTACTAATTACCATTATTTGTGTCTTTAATTTTCTTTTACATTTGCCACTCATTTTTAGTATCGAATCTTCAAGAGATCTTACAGTGAGATCGTGTTACAATATTGCTAAGCAGTACCAGCTCCTATCGCGATCGTGCTGGATAACAGTAATAACAACAGTACACGAAGAGAATCTTCTCTTAAAATTTATCCTGAAAATCGTGTAACCGTGGGAGAATTTACAATACGTTTTACTAGGAAATTATTAGTATACATTTTGCTGGTAAAATGTATGGCGAAATTTCAGAAAACTCTCATAAAGTTGTTGAAAATGCCACGTTGTCCCACGTTTACGTGATTTCTCGGGGTAAATTTTGAGAGAAAATTCCGTGTATGCTGGTCGATGTGTCCACTTAATTTCCGGCGCATCTCCATTCTTCTTAATAGAACCGTCATAACTTTGTAATTCCGAGTCGACTCTACGCTCGTGTGATCTCGGCTTAGAATCGCTTGAGCCAGACACGCTTCTAAAATCAGGCGTCTCTTTTCCCCCTTCTCGCATACGAGCGTACCGTGTGTACGAAGATATCTTTATAACGCTTGTCAGTACATGATCCGCGCTGACGGTGATCGGTAAAGGCCCGAGCAGAATGGCTGTCTTGTGCTCTTAAGAATACTATTCATCGTTTACGAATCATCGTTTAAGGGTGAGTTTCACAAACGTCGGTTAACTGCTCACCGAAGATCAACTGATTCTCTGTCTTTTCTGTGATAATAAGACAGAAAAAGACAGGGAGTCGACTGAACTCTGGTTAACAGTTAGCGGACGTTTGTGAAACCGGCGCTAAATCGCTTAGGCCCGGTCTACAATGAGTCGTTAGTCGTTAGTCAGAAGTCGCAACTATATGTTGATCCTTTTCCTTTCTGGGTAGAAGAAAAAGGACCGACATATAGTTCCGACTTCTGACTAACGACTAACAACTCATTGTAGACCGGGCCTTTTGCCTATTGATCGCTACGTGTCCACCGGCCGCCCTCCGAATCTGCTTAAATTGAGATAACTTTTGTGCATTTATTTTACTTGCACAGGGAACATCGATATCCCTTTCGGCGGCGGAATTCTTTCGATCGTGCATACTCGGTTTTCTACTCAACACCTCGGCTAACATAGGGTCTCCGGCGCAGAGTCGCAAAAGATTTCGTACCGAGAGCAAAGTATCGATACTCCGAACAATAGCGGTGCAAGTCGTGCGAGCGCAACAACTCGGATAGATATCGGGCCGAACCGACGTGCGTGCGTGCGTGCATGCGTGCGTATGTGTGGGTCGTGTGTGCTGTTCTTGGATCTCGTGTTTCCTGTTGCGCTCTCTGTCTGCTTCGTCGATGTGGCACATTCATCGTTCCCTCTTTCCAACCGCGTCTCGCGTTACGCGGCAACGAACACGAGGGGGCGGCTGGGGTGGAGAGAGGGTGATATCTGCGAGTTAACGTGTCTATCGGCTTACGTGGCAGCATTTCCGAATACGCGTCGCGGCACTCGCGAACCGACTAATAGATTTATTATCGCGAGATCGCCGGCCTCCTGCGCGCAGCGCACGAGGGACACTTGACCTTCGAATGTGTACGAGGGTTTCTCGAGAGCTTCCGGTATCATTGTTTATCCTCGATGCATTCGCATTGTATCCGCGAATTTTTCCCTTTTCCAGGTGAGGCCCGGTTTTTCATTTTCTGGCTAAATGTTAACCAGAGGTTAGTCGTTTATCTCTTCTTAGGGCCAGTTTCACAAACGTCGTTTAACCGCTAACCCATGGTTAATTGATCCTCTGTCTCTTCTTGGCTAACAATATAGAGAAAGATAGGAAGTCGACTGAACTCTGGTTAACAGTTAACCGACGTTTGTGAAACTGGACCTTAAGGCGAGTTTCACGAACGTCGGTTAACTGTTAACTAAGGGTTCAGTTGACTCCCTGTCTTTTCCCATCTTATAATTTAAGAAGAGACAGAGAATCAATTAACAGAATAATTAGCAGTTAACCGACATTTGTGAAACTGGCCCTTAGATGATAATATAAAAGGAGATGGAGAGTCGACTAACAGCTCTGGTTTAACAGTTAGCCAGAAAACGAAAAAGCGGGCCTAAGAGATTTAGAAATGCCCAAAGTCTTTTTTTGGTTGATAACGCGGAGGAAATTCTCATGGATACCTCTTCCCCTTGGGGGAAGGTAATACCGGACTGTTACCGGCTAAAACCCCCGCTGTGGCCTATCTCGTTTGGGGATGGCGCTGGGGACACTTGCATGTAACTTCGCTTTGCCATCTCCACGGCGATACTTAGGCCTATTTCTGAATAGCATTGAAATTTTTCGCAAACGCGTATGAGAAAATTTCTACCAGAATGCCATTAATTATCGGAACATTAAGCCCCATTTTAACCTCAATCGAGATAAGAGGGACGATCAGCTTAATCGCGAAAAGTCCTCACTTTCACGATTTCTCCACGGGATTTTTAGGTCGCGCGATCTTCCACGAGTACAACAAATAATCAATAAATAAATATCATCCTTAGTCGCGCAGTGCTCGTTTCTTTCCAATCGCTTGAGAAGATAGATTCTACTTTACCGCGATAATTGATACCAATAAACCAGCGCACGCTTGTCGGAATGCAACTGCATCGGACAACACACGAGCGATAAGGCTGAACGTTATTATGGTTGCCGGTGCAATTACTTCTTGGGTAGACGTCCGATATTTAACCGAGATGTAGCTGCCCGTAGATTCCCGCCCCATTGTGCAT
Organism: Vollenhovia emeryi; assembly: GCF_000949405.1. Taxonomy (NCBI): domain Eukaryota; kingdom Metazoa; phylum Arthropoda; class Insecta; order Hymenoptera; family Formicidae; genus Vollenhovia; species Vollenhovia emeryi. Next base: position 2,843,901 of record NW_011967245.1, on the reverse strand, counting down.
GCGAAATGTTAGAGAGATACTCGTTCCGCATCGTGACTCGTCACAAAAGGAAGAAATAAAGAAAAGGAGAGAGGGAAAAAAAGAGAGAAGCACACGCGACGTCTCGCGATACACGAATTCGACGATGACGATGAAGAGGAATAAAGGCGAGTTTTCGCGGGACTTTTGTCAGCGAGCGCCTGATGAAAATATTAAACGAGCTCCTCGCGCGGATAAGCTGCGGATTCTCGCCAATTCCCATTATAGTCTGGTAGATCGAAATGTTGTTACAGCGAATGCAAAATGTAAAAAGTGGAGCTTCATCCTTTTCTCTCTCCGGCGCTTAATACAGATATATCGATGAGCACAGAAGCGCAGAACACAATTTCCCACATAAAGAGAACAATTTTTATTTAATTAAATACTACGCGGCATCAGATTAATCATCCCAAATTTGATTTCCGGCATCAATAATTTAAAATATGGGTATTAAGACTGGGATACCCTACGAAATAAAAACGAAGTCAGTCAACCTGAGCTCGATCCTCGTCAACTTTTTGATATCTGAAAGCACAATAATTTCAGCTATTAAGAAGTCTGCTTCGCGAAGTTGTTGAAATCGTCTTTCCCGTAGATAAGGAGATTTTTTAAATCGCGCACTTGCGTTTTTTGAACGTTCACCTTCGGCGAGTACTCGCCTAGGACCGCGGACTTATCTTTTCGCGCTGGCAAGTGTCGATTGGGGACCGCTCGAGGGTGAAAGGAAATTAGAAACCGCCGATCTTCGGAATATCCTTGCGCCGAGAAACGTCTCCTTAATGTAATTAGGACCTTTGGGATGCAGGATGTATGTACAATTCTCTTCCAGAAGTATTATTTTTAATACCACTTAAGGACCGTCTACAATGGAAGTGAGCAGTAAGAAGTAAGAGAACCTTTACCTTTCGCTGCGAAAGCTAAAATACAGGGATAGTTTTTTAAAATATTTGTAGCACTGGACCGCGCTCTAATTCGCCGAGAGTAAGCGTCAGAGCTGAAGTAGGAGAAATGAAAGTGAATCATTTCCTTACTCATACTCTTACTTCTTACGCCAGGCTGCTTCATGTATTGTAGATGATCCTTAATATTTCTTTACTCTTAAGTTTACGCATCGCATAACTTTAGTTTCGAAAACTGCGTTTCTAATCGTAGAAATGGTATTCAATGGAGTAACTCCGCAGCGTAAACTGTACATTCGCGTCCTCTTTGAGATTTCGCGCGGGTTAGTGAGTGGCGTCTTTTAGCCGGCGTCGGGGTGGTAGCCCTTGGGAGGTGTTTTATATATAATAATGTATTTTTTTTTAAATAATTTCACCGAGAGATAAAACGTTAAAAAGATACAACGTAGGAGAATGAGAGGGGGAAGAGAAATAAAGAGGCTAAGCGTCGTGGTCGGATAATCACGAGGTGGCCGCAAAGCGACACTTTGGCGATAGGACAAATTTTTTTCCAAGGGTACTTGGAGACAAAGCGACGAAGCGGTTAAGGCTCGTAAACTCAAGTTGTCTACCGCAACGGCTTTCCAGACAAATTTTTTTGCGTTCTCCATCCCGACGTCGATTTTTCTAATAGTCACAATTTGGCGAAAAGTAGCAATAACATTCTTGTGATTACTTCTGAAAATTCTCTCTTGGGATTATTTTCGTGTACTTCGTCCGTTGAGAAAGGGGAGTAAAAAAGTCAGTGCAAAATTATTTTCGATACATAGTCCACAAGCGTTCCGACGTTTGCAGTCATATTTTAATATGGTAGAAAGATAATTTTGTTAAAATTATTTTTCAAACTATTTTTTAGTTATTCGTCCAAGGAGAGAACAGTAAGAATATAAAAGAAATGGTCCCCACGCCTATTTATTTGATATCGTTGGATATATCACAGTTTAGTTTTAGTTGAGGATTAATGATCCACGGATCACAGACGCTTCCTGTTACCCTCGTCGAAACCTTTCATGAAAGGGTTACTTTCGCCCTTTTTGGCGCCGTTCTCTAGACTCGTCCTTCTCGCGTACCCTTTCAACCGCAACCACCGTCCCTTCGATATAGAGCATCGTTCGCCGATTCAACGAAGGTGGCGAAGGGCGAAGGGCTCGCCGCGCGTATCTACCTTCAAGATGGCGCCCTACCGATCCCGGATACCTTTCGCCCAGGGCGCCAGCCACGGGGAAGCTCTCCTCGTTCGCGAAGGGCTCTCCCCCGCCTTCGCCCTTCGCGCGCCCTTGCTCCCCCCATCAAGCGGCTATCGACTGCAGCGCCTCCGAGAGAGGAAACCGCCAGGGCATTCATCCCTACGCCCTGCGCTTCTCCGCGCGCTTTCCCTCACGCCCTTCACGACGTAAACGCGCGGCCCTAAATGCAAGTTTAAGCGTTCTTCATCCCTTCCCGGAACGATTTCAATCGTCCGAGTGATCTCAATTATTCGTGATCCTTTCTTCTCCCGGAAGGAGACAGAGCCCGGAAAGAGACGATTCAACTGCAATTAAAACAAATCTACGGCGGAAAGAGCCGTGCCAACAGAGCACAGGACTATTCCAACGTAAGACGACGGCGAAGACGACGATGACGACGACGATGACGACGAGAATGACGATGATGACATCATCTGCTCGGCTCAGTGATCTCTCACATCTACCTCCTACCTTCCCGCCATCTCCGGTCCAGGCGTCGTACGTCGAGACGAAGAAGTCCTTACCTAGTCGAAGGACCGCGCGCGTGGTCTCCCTTTTCTCCCTTACCGTTCCCCCTTTCAACCCCTTTCCCCGCGATTCGCGGCGGGCTCGCATGGAAGGCAGACCAGCCAGTCGGTCGGCGGTTGCTCCACCCCCGTGCGACACGATCAATACGCGACTCTCTCCTCTCTCTCTCTATCTCTCTCGTTCTTGCTCTCCTTCTCTTTCTATCATTCTCTCTCTCTCTCTCTCTCTCTCTCTCTCTCTCTCTCTCTCTCTCTCTCTCTCTCTCTCTCTCGTTTCTATCGCGTTCGCTTCATCCACAACACACAGCCGAGCGGCTCCGTCGTAGTCAGCAGCAGCAGCAGCAGCCAGCAGCAGCCAGCAACCGGCAGAAGCGCGCTCGACTGGCTGTTCGTTTCGAAGCGGTCTTTCTGTTGCTATGCCGGCTCCCCTTTGGTCCCCCGTCTGTCTCCTCCGCTCGCTCACACACTCTCTCTCTCTTTCGTTTACTCCTATCACCCCACTCTCCCCTCACTCGCTCGTCCTGCTGCCGTACCCCCGGCTTGCCGGCGAGAACGCTCCTTCATGGTCCTGCAGGATGGCTCCCGGCGCGTTCTGCTGCTCCTCCGTCACGCTTGGCGCCGCGAGAGATCTCTCCTCTCCCTACGGCTTTCTCCTTCTGGCATCGTCCCACACCTGCCTACCTGAAATAGCCTCCTCCGTCGGCCTTCCTGATCCTGTCCAAGTTTCTTTTTCTCTTCTTCGGCCCGAATATACTTGTTTCTCGGCGCGACGGGACTTTCCGTCTGTCGCTCTCGCGGGCTAGATTCATACACGCCCCCTGTTTGCTCCTTTCACTTTATTTCACGAGTTCGCTAACGTATTCGATATTATTTCCTGAACGAGTCCCGGGCTCGCGAGTCCGGGACGAAATCGAGAAAAATCAGAGATCACGATGCGATTCCTGGACCGTATGAAAGCGGGCTTAAGGTCATCGTTGCACCGACGATCGCGATTAAACCCGATTAATGGTTTCCTGTCCTTTTCTCTATTCTATTTCCTCTATCGTCGTAAGGTCGATAGAAAGAGATCATTTAGATGGTCGGTCACAAGATGGCCGTACCATTTTTACATCGGAACGCCAAAAACACAACAAAAATATTGAAAATAAAATGTCAATGGCAAGGCACTTTTAACGGTCGATTCAATCAGATCCCGTCGAATTTCTGAGTAAATTGATAGAAACAAGTGCAGCGGTCCGCGCAATTGTTCCTTTTTTCATCGCGAGCGCATCTGTTAATTATTTTCTTTCAATCGCATGCTTCACGACTTCATGACGAATTAGTTTTACGTCCCAAAAGGATCCTCGGTATCGTCACGGTGGGAACTTATTTCGGTCACGGGTCCAAATATAAACGTGATCGACAAAAATTCCATTAACCGTTCCAGTTATTTAAGCGTATCGAATATGACGATGGCGAAAATAAAAGTTGCCGACTACGCGCGAGCAAACAGGATCTCCGCGGCTGTTTCGTCAGCGGTGATCTGCCTTGCAGTTAGCAGGACATCCGAGCCGTGGGTGTTCAAGGTGAATATTTTCTGAGTTTCTACGCGCGCCGCGTGCCCCTTCTCTTCTCTCTCTCTCTCTTTTTTGTTCTTCGTGTTTTTTCGCGTCGGTTGCGAGATAGCCGATCGGGGGGACCGTCGCCGGTGCCGGATATTTATCTCCACGAGACATAAAACGCGTGCGGCGCGTAAGACCGGTGAACATTTGTCGCGGCATGGAGTGAATTTGCGCCGTGCGTGGGCGGTAAATAATATCGCCGTCCGTGTCCGAACGAACGAACGTGCCGCGCACATATACTTGGCCTGAAAGCTAAGTTCGACGGTGCCGATAAGCTGTCGCTTTGCGTTAACAATATCGGCGCGCAGTACTGTCTTGCGCGCGGCGCGCGATAAGGGTTTCCCTCCAGTTAGGGCAATGCTTTTCCCTAATGCGTCGAGAATAAAAAGTCTACCGCGTGTACATGCTTTTCTTATGCAGTATGCACGAGACGTGGTTTAAAAGCGAACTGGGGAGAGCGAATATTGGAAGGTCGGTGTCAATACAGCAGAAGTCATTTACGTGTGTTTCCCCAAATAAAATATGATTAGGTACGTTTCTTGTTATTTTACCGTTATCGGTATTCGGCAGATTCTCAGCTTCTTCGCGCAACGTTGCGCGGACGAGCTTGAGGCACGTTTCTGCAATCGGAAGAGGCACGTCCGGCCGGTCGCCCGACACATTTCGATCGGGCAAAATCTTCGCCGTGCAAATAACGCGTACTAACTGGCCAAAGTCCTCGTGGACGCAGAGAGCACGAATCTCATTATCTATTGATTGATAAGTGTCTCACCAATCACTGTCACCGTTAGACCTAGCTTCCCTATCACTGGAAACGAGCTCAGATTTACGGTACAATTAGGTGTTAATTAATTGCTAATTTGTTGCTACACTTCCACATTTATCGCTCTTAGGCCCGGTTTCACCAACGTCGCTTAACTTTAAACTGAGTTTAATTCGTTCTTTGTCTTCAACTGTTACTTCAGAAAGAGACAAAGAACGAATTAAGCTAAGGTTCAAGTTAAACAACGTTGGTAAAACCGAGCCCAAGGTTTTACTAGCGTCGCTTAACTTCAAGCTTGGCTTCATTTGTTCTTTGTCTCTTTCCAACTGTTACTTTAGAAAGAGACAAACAATACAGTAAACTGAGATTAATGTTAAGCGACGTTGGTGGGCTTAGGGCCCGGTTTCACCAAACGTCGTTTAACTTTACTCTCACAATCAGTTTAATTCACGTTTGTCTCTTTCTAAAGTAACAGTCGGCAGGAGACGCAGAACGAATTAAAACCAAGCTTAAAGTTAAGCGACGTTGGTGGGCCATAGGCCCGGTTTTACTAACGTCGCTTAACTTTAAGCTTGGCTTGATTTGTTCTTTCCAACTGTTACTCTAGAAAGAGACAAACATGAATTAAACTGAGATTGAAGTCAAGCAACGTTCGGTGAAATCGGGCCTTACGCACTGATAGAAAAATTAATATTAAAATCGAAAACTTAAAAATTGTTTTTGTGAACTACTCCCACTTGTGAAGAACGTGTACAGAGGGCTCGAGAAAGGGACAGACATCAAAAATGGTTTGCTAGTTACTCGACAAAAGACTGCCAAAAATGCTCCAAATTTTTAAATCAACGTGAAATATCACGCGCGAAAATATAAAAGATAAAGTGCTCTCTAACAATAATATCTCGAAGCAAAATGTTTCCTGAATCAATCGCAAGTCGCAAGTCTTCAAAAGGCTACCCCGGATACCCCCGTGCGATAGTTTTTTTTTCGCGAGCAAAGCTCCTTCGCGTAATTTCTGAAAATTCTTTTACCCGCGCTTTTACACCCTTCGACGCATTTTGCAAGCTCGGTAGAACGCACCTGCCTCGCACGTGTTATTATGCCCACAGCAAAACGTGTCGCGTATAAATTTAAGATACCGATCTGATATTGCAATAAAACGCGATACCTACCGAATGCATTAACGATTTTCTATGCCGCCACATTCAGCGATCGAATTTCCCTATACGATCCCTCCGATACGCGCGCGATAAAGTGCGGGCGCGTGCGCGCAGTCCCTTCGTTCATGTCGCCGGTCGGAGGAGGTGCCAATCGTGCGTTCACCAAATATCATCCGCCTTAACTCGGACGCGTGATTTTTTTTAAACGTTCACTCACGTACGCCGCCACAGGCACAGACCGGCGCATGCGTTCGACGCAGGGGCGGGGGGGGGGAGGGAGTAGACAAAAGCACGAGTGGAACGACACGGTCCGGCAAGTTTTTCTCACGCACACTCGCATCGTCGCCGGCATCCGCGAGCAAGCGCAAACGCGCGCGCGCACGTACGCATGCACGCACGCACGCACGCACGCATGCTCGAAATAACGACGTATAATTTCCTTGGTAAACACCTGTTTATCGATTAAACATTCGCGCCGTTTATCGCGGACAGGCGTCTGTCGGAAAACTCGCCGACCTATACCGAAGGGTGAACGGCCTTCGAGTCTCGAGTGGATTTTTTTTAAAGCCGATATGCCGCGGCGCCGTTCGTTTTAACGATCGCGCTTGCCCGGCGATCCTGGCGAGCGCTGCCGCGATCGCCGTCGCCCGATCACGCCGATCAACTTCCAGTGGAGGGAAGGGTCGAGGTGGAAGATACGTAACGCGGGAGGAGGGGCGGGGGAGGCTCCTCTCAGCACCGATTCCGCGGATCTTGCGAGGAACCGCGACGCGCTTATCTCTCCGCCCGTTATCCGATCAGCATCGTCGACGTCGTCAACGATGTGCGAACGATCGTCGTCGTTAAGGTGTAATTTAAAAGGAAGCGCCAGACACCATGCGCGTATTCAATTACCGCGTCATGCGCGGCTTTTAATTGGCTCATTCTCATTGAGCAGGCCCGCGACTTTTTCTCCACGCGGCGCGAGATCTCCCGTGTACGACCGGGAATAGTTGCGTACCGGCGCAAGAAAGTAAAGCTTCCCCTCCCGCCTCCCCCCCGCTCCACCCTCACCTCCCCCGATCCGCCGCACCGTAAAATGGGGAGTGATTAGAGACGCGCCGATGAACAGAGACAAAGCGAGAGAAATCCTAACACGCGGCTCGCCCGCAACCGAGCCGCTTCTTGAGGAACGGCTTGCCGCCCCGTCGAACGTTGAACAGCCGCATCTCAAACGTAGTTAGTCGACGCGACTTTTGTCAGGATTGCATTTTAGCTTTCCTTTTGAGAGGAGCACTTAACTTGAGAAAAAAAAGCAAGAAAGAACGGAAAAAGGAAACTAAGAAAAGAAAATTGGGGTCGACTCCACTTTGAGTTTCGTTTTTCAGAGATGAGCAAGCGGCGCGTCCCGTTCCTCTATTGACAGGGACTGATTTTGTGTTCGTGTCGCCTGGAAATTGGAGCACTTGCTGCCCAATTTATAAGATCCTTCATTCCGTGCATGCCCTCTTATCGCGTTCTCCTCGCACGAGATAGATTTTTTATGGGCGTATGAATACGTAGAATTTGTCGTGTAACACACCTCGTAGTCGAATGCGTCACTCTTTGGCATTCCGTTGGTTTTTTATAGCTGCCATCGGACAACAACGATGAGTTACACGTGCACGTCCTGCCAGTAACAGGCAATTACCAGTTACGATTCGAACGCATATTTGTCATGTCAGGGCACGTTCGAACGTAAAAGTAGACCGCATGAGATAAAAGAGAGAGAGAGAGAGAGGGAGAGAAAGAGAAGCGATGCCGCAAGACCGTATGATTGGGCGAGGTCAGTGAATAAACAGCCGATAACATTTACCAAAGAAATTCAGCACACGTATTTTTATTCCACGATTTTTGTTATCATATATGCATGGTGGTTATCATGCGTGGCTTTAGAACGAGAGAGAGAGAGAGAGGTGTTTTTCAAGAATTTACTTTTTATCTCTTACAGTTTTTTAACGTAAGTTTCAATTGGACATTTAAACATGAAAGGTTTTAGAAAACTAAAAATTGCTCGAGATCATTTTGTAACAGATTAATGAAAGTTGAACGTCCCTCTCGAACGCTTTCGCGTATTTCGTAGATACGATGGCCTTAAGATTTTTCTTTTTGGTGCGAGCATGTCGTTGAAACGGTGTAATATGTCGTCGCCTATACATTCTTCTGCTTATATTATCTCCGAGACATTTTAGTTGCTATCAAGCCTAGGCATTTTCGGCGCCAGCGATTTCGCGTATAATAATTTCATTAATTTTTTAAGCAAGAGTAAGCGGTAGGAGATAAAAACGCTGTCGTTATCTGTATGTTCGGCTTTGAATGGAGAATTAACAGAGTCGCTTGTGAAGAGATAGAAAAATTTGTACACTGAGAAAAATATTCGATTAAATATAATCGGATAATCCAATTACATAATAACAAACGGAGATAACCAATTAAATTGTGTATCCGATGAAAAATATGATTGGTTTTTCAATCGAATTTCATCGGATGTATCCACAATTTAATCGGAAAAATTAACCATCGGAAACACTATTTAACAGGTCTGTCCGATAGAAATTTTTCTCAGTGCATCTAATATCATTACGATGGCTTATTCTTGCGCGCTTTACTGTAGTTTGTTGCAACATGCACGTGTTTCGCGCCGAAATGTATTATGACGTACATCACCTTAATTCGCTCTTCTCCTTCCCTCTCGCGGAAGGGGACGTGGGTCGAAAAAGCGGGGAATCGGACGCTCTTGTATATTATGCAAATGAGAGGCACGAAGTTCTGGACGGAAATTCTCTCTCCCTCTCCCCCTCAATTCCTTGTTTTCTGACACTCTCGTCTCCCCCCCCCCATCCTCCTCCACCACGCGTTGTCTCTCTTCTCCTCCCATCTCTTTTTCATATTTCCCCCTCGTCTCGTCTCGTTCCCTCCCCGCTTTCGCAGACCGGGACCAGAGTCGAGATGCGAGCAGGTAGCGTCCGCGTCGCCTGCGACTTATGACGTTCGCGGTCTTTTGCAAATCTGCCGGTCTCTCGCGAGAATTCGCGAGAGATGACGAAGAAGGAGGGGGGAGTAGGAGGAGGGGAACTCGTAGGCGGAAGGAATCGTCCCGTATTCGAGTCACATGCGACTCGTTGTGTACATAGGTTTACACAACCAGTCGTCACCGTCGTTCTTCCGCTCGCCCTGTTCTCTCTCCCACACTCTCGCGGTCTCCTTCCTCCCCACCCCCTCCTCTCTCTTTCTCTCTCTGGTCCCCATATACGGGAATTTCTGATTGCGAGAGTCTCGCCCCGTCACCCTGTCACCGCCCCTAGCATCTGCCAAGCGGCGTAACGAAACGGCAGTCTCGGTTGCGAACTGGTCGGCAAGACGTTGCGGCGTAACGATTTTTTGCGGCCCGATCCACTTATCCGAAATCGTGACGGGGCTGATAGGTTAATAACTTTGTGTTAATGCAAAATTCGCCGTGAATTAGACAAACGAGACATTTTTAAGCCGATTACAATCACACGCTTGAATTCTAGCTCCGTCCCTCCGCCGCGCCGCTTCGACCGAACGGATCTTTCAGCCAATTACCTCAATGCTCCCACACTGAGAAAACTGTCCGATTAAATATAATCGGACAATCCAATTAC
>NW_011967245.1:2796704-2833172 GCF_000949405.1 Vollenhovia emeryi | reverse complement strand
ATTGTTTTATTAACTTTTAATAAAAAAAGAACGCCGGCTAAATCCTTCTGAGGGTTACTCAGGAGGGTGACCATAATATATGTCAAGCCCAAGGTTATTGGAGGTGGGTGTGTTAATCTAAATAATTACCCAATTACGTAATAACAAACGGATATATCCGATTAAATTGTACATCCGATGAAAAATGTGATCGGTTTTTCGATCAAATTTCGTCGGTAACTGCATCTCGTCCGACAAATTTCATCGGATGTATCCAAAATTTAATCGGAAAACGTAATCGGAAAAATTAACCATCGAAACCGCTATTTAATTGATTTATTCGATGGAAATTTTTCTCAGTGCAGTTAAAAACCTAATTCGTCCTTAATTTATGTTTATTGGAGATTACGTTCTGAGACAGTAGTAAAGATTGCCCTAAATCCAAAGCGTCTGCAATATCGCCGACATTATTTTCATTGGATAAATCTATTAAATAGTATTTTCCGATTACGTTTTCCGATTAAATTATGGACACATCCGATGAAATGCAGTTACCGGTGAAATTCGAATGAAAAACCGATCATATTTTTCATCGGATATACAATTTAATCGGATATATCCGTTTGTTATTATGTAATTGGATTAGTCGAATATATTTAATCGGACATCTGTCTCAGTGTGCCGATATTAAATCTATTTGTGAGATATTTATTGATGTTCTAATCCGAAACACAAGGCACACATAGCATTACTGTCAAAAATGATATTTACGGTCGAATAGCTTACGGCGTAAAATGTTTCTACTACACTGAGAAAAATGTCCGATTAAATATAATCGGATAATCCAATTACATGATAACAAACGAATATATCCGATTAAATTGTATATCCGATGAAAAATTTGATAGGTTTTTCAATCAAATTTCATCGGATAAATTTCATCGGATATATCCATAATTTAATCGGAAAACGTAATCGGAAAAATTAACCATCGGACATACTATTTAATTGGTTTATCCGATGAAAATTTTTCTCAGTGTAGATTCAATTCTTTCTCGATGGGGACACGCCGGGCGAATGCTGGGGATGTTGTTTCAGCGGCGGATCGGCGAATACAAGACGCGACGTGCGCTCGTATATCAGTATAATCATCGTAATACTACAAATTCCGATATCGCCCGGGGCCCACGATCGAATGTTATGATTCACGGAGAGCGAACGCATGCCTCGCGCTCGCTTATCAATCGGCACCGTCGTCTCCGTCTTCGTCGTCGTTATCGCGGGTGTCCTACGGTACCTTTCCCTTCGCGACAACGCAATTTTCATTCCTCGTAGTTGAAAGAAAGCTAAAGGGCCACGCCTCGAAAAAACGAAAGTAATCTTTTAAAGAAAACGGCAAGTTTTAAGACGCGTCTCTCTTACAAGACTCTTACTCTCCATTTTTAAATGACAGTGATAACAAAGAGACATTAAAGAATTCGTGGCAAACGATACTCCCGCATAGTTAACGGTCTCCGTAAACGTAAATCGCATTTTACAACGCAAATCGTTAAGGAAATTGATATCGAAAGGCAGTATCGCGCGTAGAAACGATAATGGGAACGAAAATGGTCTATGAATTTCCGGGGACGAGAAAGGATACACGTTACGATTTATTATTATAAATTGTATCTTCCGATCTTTCGTATGACTCTACAAGAAAAAAAGACAGAGTTAGATCGTTGCGTCGTATATCGGCAACGTCAAGAACTCTGGGACAAATTTTGACCGTTTTTTTTTTTAGTTAAGTAACTTAACATTTCGATTAGTATCTCTTAAGTGAAACTTATCTGTCCGTTACTGAATATCGATAGAACTAATTGAGAGACTTGATTACGTTGAGAAAAATGCCCGATTAAATATAATCGGATAATCCAATTACATAATAACAAACGGATATATCCGATTAAATTGCGTATCCGATGAAAAGTGTGATCGGTTTCTCGATCAAATTTCATCGGTGACTGCATTTCATCGGATGTGTCCATAATTTAATCGGAAACATTAACCATCGGAAACACTTTGATTGGTTTATCCGACGAAAATTTTTCTCAGTCTGATTGTGTGCCCCAAAACGGGTTGCTTAACTGTCTTTTTTTTTTCTCCCGGAGAAGCAGAAGCGGAATATTTAACGCGCAGTGCTGAGCCACGTCCTTTTTGAAACGCCGTTACGGCGAAAGTGAGAGAATCGATATCGCTGCGTCTGTCTCTCTTCGCACTTACACACCGTGCCTTCTTACCTTACCTTAGTTAGACACGTACGTAAGACGGGCTAAGTGGGATCATAATAATTCACAATTCCAGATGGGGTATTAAATATCGATTTTATTTGATAAGAGCGCCCGGTCGTCGTCGACACACACGGGCCATACACGGTGCTCGTGAGTAACGCTGGTCGTGGGAAGCTTTGGCATTTCCGGATGTAGGTTGATATAATAGGCGAGAGCTGGAGAGCGGGGGAGGCAGAGAGATACGGGGAGGGAGAGAGAGGGTGCCAATTATGAACGGTAACACATATTACGTGTGTCGATTGTATCGGGTGTGCCTAACGTATCGTCGACGGCATAAACTTGGGATTCACATTGCAAATTTCGGCTGTGCAGACGTCTAAAGCTAGTGCCACACTATGCGCGATTCGTAATTCGTGTAGCAGTGCACTGGGAAAAATTTCCATCGGATAAATCAATTGAATGGTGTTTCCGATGGTTAATTTTTCCGATTACGTTTCCCGATTAAATTATGGATACATCCGATGAAATGCAGTTACCGATGAAATTGGATCGAAGAGCCGATCACATTCTTCATCGGATATACAATTTAATCGGATACATCCGTTTGTTATTATGTAACTGGATTATCCGATCGTATTTAATCGGACATTTTTCTCATTCGTCGATTCGCCATTCGCAGTGACTCGCTAGCCAAGCAGTTCTTTGACGAAAACAGTGGTTTTGTGACTAATATTGAAACTTGACTAATAGTAGACTTACGATGCAAGTCCTGTGATAACATGTAAAGGTTAAAAGTTGTCCAAGTTAACACGAACGAAACGACAAATAACAAATTACGAATGATAAACTGCGAATCACGAATAGTGTGGTGAGTAATAACGAATGTCCAACGAATTTCTCCGAATCATGAATCACGAATCGGCGTCTTACAATGAGATCTTTAAGACGTAAGATTTAAAGAGAGCGACCGATCGCGGTCGATTGTTCTCGCATTCGATTGTAATAGGTCACTTTCTTAAATCTTACGTCTTAAAAATCCCATGGTAGCCGCCGCATGACTAAAATTCGAATCCGGTCCGATACGGCTTGTCTTTTCTACACCCTCTCTCGGTGCCCTCAGTCGTTTCTTGCCATCTTTGTACTTTGAGGCAATTTCGAATTGTTATTTTTACGGAGAACTCGCGGCCGTCAATATTATTTTCTGCTATAGCGCAGAGTCACGTCGTACAATATCAATTTTTTTTCACGTAACTTTAATATACCTACAAATCGGTCGACCATTTCTATCCATAATAATCGCCGCGAAATCAAACGGTCGGTCGGCAAGAAGCAAACGCTATCTCTGTACGGCGCGGTATGTAGGTTACAAAAATAGTGTGTAAGTGGCGAAAAATTTCTTATCGACGTAAAGAAAAAAAGAACGTTCGCCGCGGCGCGTTAAAAGCAGGAAGGGATGCCTCTTTCGCCAGTGTAATTTTTGCGGCGGCTCGCGGGGAGAAACCGTCGCGCCCGCATTTCGCATCGCCGCGGAGAACGTGAGTTTGCCAAGAGGCAGGTGGGAACAATAATCGTCCCCCGGCGTAATTAACCGCTTTTAAATGCCGGTGAATGAATGCCGGACGATTATTATCGGCGCGGACGAACACGCGAGCTTGACGTACGCGTCGCGCTAATGCGACCCACCCGAGTTGCGTTCCCGCAAACGATAGTCGCGCCGGGTTCCTCGAATTGAAACAGTTCTCTCGGTTTCTTTTTTTTTTCTTTTTTAGAGAGAGAAAGAGAGGAGAGAGACCTCTATCCATTTAGCCCGTCGCGTAAGATGCTCAGCGACCCGAGCCACGAAAGTGGAGAAATCAGTCTTAGCTGTTTCATAAGAAACTTTGCTGCGGGCTCAATTTATTTTGTTTGTACGAAACGCTACGTTAAACGACGTATCCTTTTTTTCGAAAGAAAGAGAGGGAGAGACTGGACTAGATATCAGTAATGGAGAAAACTGCATTTTTAACTCGGAAAAAGGCGGACACGGCTGAAGGTAACTGCTTTCGATTGATCCACTTTTCTTATGCGGTTACAAACGATCTCCCTGGACGTGGGAGTCCGTCCCTGTATTAAACGTAACCTGGAACACGACGACGCGGAGACGAATGTAAAACGTTACGGCGGCGAGGGGGGTGGGGTGGGGGGGGGAGATTGGGCGGATTTGAGGCCACTTTTCTCTCTTCATATCTCGCGAGCTCAGCTGTTCTCGATGCGGAGCCTCGAAAGGAAGAAAGGGGAGAATCGTTCTCCGCGAAAGAGCCGGGCAATTTCTCGCGGCGGTGCGCGGAGTAACTCGCCGAGGTCGGAAAAAGATACGACCGCGATCGTTTCGCACACGAGGGCTCGCGCCTCCGTCGTGTACTTGCAAATATCCCCCCGAGAGCGGTTCGACCGCGGGGCGAACGGGACGGGGCGGGGGTGGACGGCGGGACGGGGGTGAAACGGGAGGTGTCGTAGGATCCGGGGGGTGAGGACGGACCGGGGAAGGGCGGTGGATCAAGAAGCATGAATGAAGCGGAATGCGTGCTGGCTATCGCGAACGGCCCTGTGTCAAGCCTTCCGTGACCTCGCAACGACGGTTCTCAACCCGCGTATGCGTGCCGCTACGCGTTATCTCGTCTCCGCGGTCTCTGGCGGACCTTACGCGACCTTCCCCCGGCTCGCGAACGCGGCGTTTGCGCGCGGAGGGAAGCGCAGGGCACGGCGGCCGCTAATAGAGTTCGTTACAGTCGTATCTCCAAACTTTATCACCCCCCCGAAATTTCTACCGCCGCGATTTTAGCAGCGCCGGAGATTGGTGCGCGAGATACCTGCTGTGTTTGTCAAACAGAACGCGAAATTTCAACCGGATCGAAGCGAGATTGCCACCACGGGTCTTACGCCTTTTCCCGCACGTCCGCAAAGAAAATCTTCGCCAAGAACTTGGATTCGCCGACTCTGTTTGACGCACAGGTCGACGGAAAAGGACTAAGGCGTCAACTTGAGCCGTATAATTACAATAAATAATGACAATAAATAAATTTGCTAATAAGGTTTCTTCGGTGCCGCCAGCGATAATTAACAACGTCGGTGTTTTCTCGGCCATACCTGGAATTTTTAATAGTACAGAAAATTTTTTGCTAAAAGTATTACCTCAGCCAGGATTTGAACCTGGACCTCCCTACACTCTACTCTGGGAAAAACAAGACAGCAACCCATTTTGGGGCCCGCAATTAGTAATCGAATTATTTGGATTGTTCGTAACACTCTACTCTGGGAAAACTTTTAACCGTTTTTCTTTGTAGTTGAGCAACTTAACATTTCGGTTAGTGCCTCTTAAGTGGAAATTATCTTTGCGTTACTGAATATCGACAGAACTAATTGAGAGAATTGATTAGTATTACTTTAAAATCTTGGTTATTTTATGCGATTTTTAGTTACGCGGGGTAAAATGCGTAAAAGATTAGAGTTACGAACAATCCAAATAATTCGATTGCTAACTGTGGGCCCCAAAATGGGTTGCTAATTGTCTTTTCTTTCCTAGAGTAGGCGGGCGTCTCATCAATTCGACCACCGAGGCATATATTTGTCGCAACAACAGTATACAGATGTTGTCTACGCATCTATTTCGACTTTTCGAACTGAAATAAATAAATTTGGTCGACTTTAACTGGCACGTGTTTAATAAATTCAAAAAACTGTACAGCGACGTTTCGACCATGGGTGTTGGTCCTTTTCAAGCAATTTTCTTCATAAATAATGAAGCACATGTAATAAAAAGTCAATTAAGAAAGTTCCGAAGGTAGTGAGTCATAATTATAAAATTTCTTTCGGCAGACGTTAAAAGTATGTGGACTACAAAGGCCGGCGAATGCAATAAATAATAGTTGCAACTAGAATCAAGTAAGGGATTTCTAATTAGAACCCAGGACTGAATTTTGATGATGGCTTCGCGTCTGTGCACAGCTAGTCTAGATCCCTGTAAAAGAGGCCGTTTTCAGCTCATTTCCCATGCGTATATAATCCTGCGCGTTTATCTTTTCTCTTTACCGTGGAGGCGAAGCCGATAACTAAACTCATTACCGTATCGAATCGATTCCACCGGCAACGCTTACCGTGGCCGAAATTTGACCGTGGGATTCGGGGTTTAAATTGGCAAAAATTGCGGGTCCCGCGCCTCCGGCGAGAATGAGGGACGGTAAACACGGCGCGACAGATGGCACTCGGCATTATGCGCCACGTGCGAGACCGTTCGTTTCGATAATACGTTATCGACGAGTTCGCTCCATCTCTCGCGCATCCGCACCGAAAATTCTCGGTTGTTCGCGAGGAAAAAGAAACAAAAGGGACGGGGAAGGGGGGAGGGAAAGGGAAACGAGCGAACGAGCGAAAAAAGGAATCCGCGCGCGATCTGCGCGAAGGGGGTTGCTCGCATACTCGTGCGAAACGTTCCAGTTTCAGGCAGCGGCGCGCCTATATCGACCGACAGGATAATCCGCCCCTCTCCCTCTCCCGCACCCCCCCCCCGTCCGCTTCTGTATCGATATGTGCCTGAATTTTTCACGATCGAGCCGGGATATATTTTTGGAACGAGGAATCTTTTGTCGATGGTGCGCGCTCTCTACACGTCACGTTGCGCGTATTCGATCCGCGAGGGAGGGCTTCGTTTCCCGTGCGAAATGAACTTTCGGACTTACTAATCGCGAGGAATTACGCTAGACGTCCGCGCACCGAACGGTTTTCGCACTGAAATCAGCCCGCTTGAAAAATATCCCGCAAGTAACGGAGCTTTTCGATACACATTTCGCGCGGATCGTCGGGGCGGGAGACGCGACGACGTGACAGTCGAACCGTTCGTTTAACCCTTTCACTGGGACATACGAGCAGCGTTGCCAACTCGAATCGTTATTATCCCACTGGAGGGCGTCGTGATTATCAAATTTATTTTTAAGATACCAAGTTGCAATAAACGCCAAAGAGTGAAAACAAGTGTCCATAGGCAAACGGCCCCGTTTTTTTCCGCATTCGATTTTGGTCACAAAGTAGCCACCAAACGAAAGGTCTCGTCGAGCTGATTACAGATCTGTCAGTCTCGGAGTGCAACCATTGTTTTCTGTCAGTGTACGGTATCCACTCCAAAGGTTCCAGTGCAGAATGGCGTTATGAATGCTTTCGACCGAATTTATTGGCTAGATTGTAGAAAATAAAAGAGCCCCAGATAACAATTCACTTACTCCACCTAAAACTTGCTTAGGTTCATAGAAAATGCAGGACGATGTCATTGGCATCGACCATTGGAAAACCTTTTAGTCGACTCCAACTTGGATTTGGAATTTTTGGAATCCAATATCTCTGGAGCGTTAAATAGGTACACCCGGAGACTGACCTATCTGTAATGAGCTTGACGAGACCCTTGGTTTGGTACCTACTTTGTGACCAACTTGGAATGCGAAAAGAATGGGGCCGATCTTGATCTCACTCACTTTCCCGCTAAAAACGTCAAAGCGAAACCTTGAAATCTCCAGATTGCCCTCTAGCCGCTAAACCCGTAAAGCTTGCCATCGAAGATTTTCGAAGACCAGGTTGTTAACGCTGCTCGTGTGATGCGAATCCCACTGTTGTTTTTGTCTCTATGATAGGATCGAGAGCGTCAAAAAGTCAGTCGGCTCTCGACGATCGCGTTGGTTAGTTGCGTTGTAAGTTGCGTTGCGCATTTACTTTGCGAGTTACTTTGCGAGTTGTGCTACAAGTTGTCTTGTTGAACAATATACATAACAAATCTTCTCACCCGCTCTTACCACCGTCCCACCCGCCGATCCCACATATTCGATGCCTCTGTCTCCGTATTTGTGACCGCAAAGTCTCGTCTGAAATTTGAGACCACCACGTCACACATAGTCGAGCTTCTTCATTGTCCTCGAGCTCCTCGCGTCATTTCGTTTTACGGGAGAGATGGAAGGACTCGCGGATCAATCGATTACCGGATCCGGTCGCAAGACTGCGCGAATGAGACACACGGCGTCTCATCGCGATGTTGGAACGCGCGCGCGGAGAACCGCTGCACTCCCGCGCGTGTTAATGAATATTTTTTTTCATTCAACCGCGCCCTGGCCTACATTTCAAACGGAGCAACGACGGCGGGCTCTCATCGAGGCGATGGGAGAACAGCCCCGCTTTCCGATACGCAGTGGCTCGTAAAATAATAAAAAAAAAAAAGGAAACGGTGGATAGTGGGATACGGAAGGAGGAGGAGGAGGAGGAGGACGACGACGACGACGAACGGGAGGGGGAGGAGGGGGACAAGTGAGGGACGATCTGGAGGGAGGGAACGGGTCAAAGGGGATAGACAGCCCGCAAATTTGACCCGACCTAGTCGTGATTTTCTCGTTACCCCTGTCGTTTCTGCGTCTCTTTCTCTCATTCCGCTCTCCTACCCCCCCTCCCTTTTCCGCTTTTCCCTCGCTTTCCCTGTCGCTTCCTTGCTTCTTTTTCTCCCCTTTCTTCCCCCTGCGGTGCGTGTCTTTCGGCAGCGTGTTGCGTGCGTTGAAGTCGCGCGTGGCGAATGATTGAACCGTGGGTAAGCTATCGTTTTGCCGCCGCTGGCGAGTATCGAGCGTCGCGGTGGGGGGGGTTTTTTTTTTCGTTTCGCCCATATTTTTTCGCCTCGATTTTTTCGTCGTTCCGGCAGAGGGGGCGGGAGAATGTGTGCCGCGACGGAAAGACACGGCGCGATACCAAACGTGGAAAAGATCGGTACTTCGTAATATATCCCGATTATATGTCCCGAACGAATTCCGGCGGTCCAGCTGATGATTATTCATGTCACGCGATCGACCCACTGGAAAATTACATTTTCAGTTTGCGCTCAGATGCAGAAGCGCGCGCATTTTTCATGTCAGTTACATAAAATAATGTAAATGACGATGAATACCCCCGCGGTGGTGAACAAGCAATGTGTAATCTTTATATATATTTGACAGTTTTATAATTTACTTGATTTTTAGGGCAATTTAGCCGACGTGATAATTTCTCCGACACTACTGTTATCGGCTCTCGCGAAGGAAAATGCATTGTATCGCGAATTTCCTTGATTAGAGATAATCAACGAAAGAAAAATATCACTTATAGTCGCCAGTGATAATTAAAAATTAAAACAGCGAGCTTATTGTCAACCAAGCTGGCGAATTTTATTAAACTCGTTACAACGTTGCGTTACAGAGATTATCAGTTCGCTGCTTATTTAAGACTGACGGCCGTTTCTGCCAATGCGGATTAACTTCAATCTCGGTTTAGGTTACTGTTTACCCGTTTTTAATTTTTAAAACTAAAAAAAGGATATAAAGTAAGTTGAACCGAGATTAAAGTTAACCTGCATTGGTAGAAACGGGCATAAGTCAAATACAAAAGTTGCTTAATTCTTCATTTGCTACGTAACGATGTATTCGGTCACTTTCCATTGCTTTCCATTTTTATTCGACTTTGCAAGGCGCAGACGCTCGCACGGTTTAATTGATTTACATTTCACGTTCACGTGAGCCGCGAGTCAAGTCGCGTTTCTAGGTAAACACGAGTTCGTATAAAAATACTCCATAATATTGTACTTTGAAATATTGCGAGAGACATATAAGCATTCTGCTCGCTTACATCTACCGTTGCTTATTCATTCGCTCGTTTGTTTGTACACTCAACCATTCACTCGTTGTCTCAGTTACATGTTCGATCTATGGCGCATTGATTCGCTCGTGCCAGTCATGGTACATTCTTTCCTCGTCATTTCATTAACTAAATGCGACAAATGAAGCACGCGGTGTAACTTTATCCGCACGGACGTGTTATTTTCTCAGCTCGTTAAGTTTCATCGCGTCGCACTATTGTCGTAAGCCGCACGAGTAAGCGCTCGTCGAAGAAATATTGGGATAATCTAATTTCTCTTATTTGTTTTTATTATAACAGTTGTTTTTTTTTTAATTTTTGTGCCGAAGCAACTGATATATCCAGAAACACAAATGATATGATACGCCGCGCGGTATTGGGTGGCCGATATCGAAAACGCACGCAGTTAATGAAACTTCTTTTTCGTCGGCTTTATTCAATCTATATGCAAAAACAATTAAATTGCTTCCGGAGTGTATTTCATTGCGCGCGCTCTTTGTCCTTCCTCTCTCCACTCGAGGGGCTTTTCAAGGAGGCATTCAAGGTACGACTGAGCGGAACACCCACTCTGCTATTTACTGTCGGACCTACCGAAAGAGGAAATTCGTTTGTTGTCGGTGGCGCGTATAAGCCGACGTATTTAAAAATCGCGAAAATAAATGTATTTCTTGTTAAAAATGGGAGAAGCAAGTGTATGTGAGGTTTTCTTTTTTCGGGCATGATTTCGCGAAACGTTTACGTCCCACGTGAAGAGGGAAGAAAGGAAAATAAATCGCGAACAAGCCGAGTAACTTGGAGCCACGTTACGGCCGCGCTAAAAAGGCTAAAAGGGCGAGACGTAGGTGGTCCTAGAAGGGTGCTGTTTCACGTAGCACCAAGCGGCCGGCGTTAAGCCGGTTCGGCTAACAGGGTCGTTAAAATGACAGTAAATGCTTCAGCGGGTGCCGAAGCGGACGACGGGCGACGAGGAGTCATACGTCAAAATTAACGACCGCCTGCCGCCGCCCCGGTTCCCCGCATGGAGCACGCTTCGTCCTTTCTTGTTAATTATCGACACTTCTCTCTCTCTCTCTCTCGCGCTCTTTGTCCAACTTCCGCAAGATTTAGGAAGATTTCGTTCCCCAATCTGCTTTAGAGGCCCGCTCGATCTTCTCGGAAGCGCGAAACAATAAACGTCGGCTTTTCCCGTTTCTTCTCCACGGGCGCGGTGGCTCTTGCAGCTTAAGAGGATCCCGCAGCCGTTCTGTATTACCGACAGAATTACCATTTTCGTATAGTTATAACCTTTCGTCGTATTAAATTCATGGAATCAAAAATGCTTGCGTACAATTACAGGATATGGCATTAATGATCCCAGGAAACTCCGATTTTATACAAGAAATGAGTAAAAACTTCCAAATTCATATATCGATCACATATGTATTCTTGTAGACAAACTGTCACTCCGTCATACTTGTGCTTCGTATAAAAATTTTACAACTTGTACTCGCATTCAACTGAGTTCCCTAGGATTCGATGACATGTAGAATTACTGTGAAACCCTCTAAATTGGGATTAGACGTTTAAAATAAGAGTATAGTTAGTATGAAACTTTCGTGTTTATGTGTGGGTGTGACGTGTCAGTGTAGGTGTGTCGGTGTGGTTATGTTCGGCTGCGTTCGGAAACACATCATCCGAGTCCCCCCCTATGTAGAAGCAACTACAAGAGAGGAATTTTGAAAACGATCTTAAATATAAGATTTGGCTATGAACAAGCCGTAGTGTGCACTCAGTGCGCACAATTTCTGCCAACGAAAAACGATATAGAGCATATTCCAATGAGACTCGTCGGATACGCCAACGCGCCCTCATGTATCTCCTCTCTTGTAGTTGTTTCTACATAGGGGGGACTCGGATGATGTGTTTCCGAACGGAGCCACGGCGAATCAGCTGATAGGGGATCCTCTTAATTGCCGGAGCGAGATTGATTTGGCAACGACGACAATTGAGATAACGTCCGGGACACTTTTGTTCGCGCTTACGTTAATATTGCTCGACATTGCAATAAACATAATCTTCGCGCAGCGCGAAGCGACTGTCAAGTGTGAACGCAGTTGCGTCTCTCGTGGAGGCGAGGCGCGGGGCGCTTTTTCATCGGCCGGAAAGAAAAGGTAGAGGAAAGGGCCGCGCGCGAGGTTGGTCCGCCGGCGGAATTGTTAATTATCGAATGCTTCCGCATTTGCGCGCTTTTGTTCTCACCTCTCCTGCCCGCAAGTGTTCGTCCTCGCCGCGAAGAGCGCCCGAGAGCGCCTTAAGGAGCTCTCGTTTCAACGGCTGATGAAAATACTCAAGTGAAACCGCCGGCACGCGCCGGGGCGCCCGGGGAGAAGAAATCGAGCATACGGATACCGTCTTTCGAAGCGCGTGTCACACTCTGGTTCGCTTTCGATTGTATCGCGCCTGTACCGCTACTAATATTATAGTAATAATTACTATAAAAACGACATTCCTGACTTATTTTACTCTACAATTGTAGTTTCAAATACTGCATCTTTTTCTATCGGTGTGATTTTACCGTATCTCATTTATTTAACTTAAATCAATTTTTTTTTCTGGGTCCTCTTCCACGCGCGTGTAATTTCTAACGCTGCACGAGAAACTGTCCCTTCTTTTATGACGTTGAGGGGTGGAGTCTCCGAGGTCCCCGCCGACGAATATTTTTCCGCGAACGTCGAATCGGTCAATGCGAAAAGCTCTATTCCCGCGCACCTTCTCGCTCTACGGAGAAAGGGTCCGTTGCAGATTGCCTCGGCGAGGCTACTGTCTATTTCCGCGGCGGATCGTTATAGAAACAATCAACGCGGGTTTCCTCAGCACGCATTGCTTCTTTGAACGTATCGCAATTCCCCGTCCGGTCGTGATTCATTCGTACGTATTACTTTTCGCGGAAGGAGTTGCCGCAAATCGCCGCCGTCCGCCCTTTTCCCGCGACCTTCTGCGCCTCGTCGTCGCGATTCTGCCCCTCTGTTACTGAAAAAGTAACGCCGTCCCCCGACGTGCCAGTCCGCGGGCAGGATCTTGATCTTTTCGGGAGATTCATCGAAACAAATGCGATTGTATTATTAAAAGAGACAGCTTGATTAGCTTGAGAAAAAACTCTATTAGAGAGACGGTAACTTATCATGGGCCACAAAAGAGTTGGATTTAACGTACCCTGGTATTATTACGGGATTATCCGGGAGTAATTTCAACAAAACCGATTCTGTTTGCGGAGGAACGGCGGCGGTTTTAATCGCGTATTCATTCGCGGACACGCGACTCCGCGAAATTTTTCTGATGCTAATTACGTTCGCGGCTTTACCGCCGACCGTAAAAAGGAGCTTAGAACCAAATGATCTTCCTCGGTGAAAGGGATATCCTACCGATTGTCGTTTTACTCTCCACGAGCATTGTTTTAAATTAAGAGCTAATACAATTGTTAATTGCTACAATTAAAAATACGGAATACCGAGCGATGTAAAATATGCGCAAAATTATTGCATGGTGTATAATTGTAGCAAGACCGCGCATTACTTACGACATATTCGTCGATCATTGTCTTACGTTTGTGTTTGATATCGTACACGTGTTTTTGTTAATTGAATAGTTTTTAATTGCAAGCGTTTACGTAATTTTAAATTAAGATGACGTCTATATTGTTATTATTATAGTATGACGAATTGCTTGTGTGTTCGGGTTAAAAGATAAAGAAGGATAAATAACACGTTACGTGACTAATGATACGTTGCCCATTTAAGATTGATTATTAGCGTAAATAACATTTTTACACGGAGAGAATTTTCTCTTGAAATTTACCCTGAAAATCATGAGACAACATGGCATTTTGAAGAAATTTATGAGAGTTTTTGGAAATTTTACCATACATTTTACTGGTAAAATTTTCCAAAACTAATAAAATTCTTGGAAATGCCATGTTGTCCCACGATTACGTGATTTTCAGGATAAATTTTAAAAGAACGTTCTCTCCGTGTAGATGCACGATAAGAACAAAAGTGACAGCAACGAAAGTGTTTTCAGAAGTAGAAAGATTTCCAATAATTTTTTCTTTACATGCAAGCGAAAAATTGGATTATAGCTTCATGCGAATAACTGTACGCATTTGATCGTAATCAAATTAGTTTTATATTACGCATCGAGTCACATGTCGAATTTATTTGTCACAGCGAGCATAATAATCTTACATCTTAGCGTCGCGACATCGATCAAAACAACTTGCAGCTCGGTTACCTGACGCTCCCTAATTACTACGCGAATCTAATTACCTAATGATAAACTTAACAGATAAACGTCAATATCAGGCAGCAAACATAAATATTGATCATTGACTAAACTCGCGGCCGCGCATCGATTTCTCGCGGTGTGCTGCAAAGCTACGGGGGTTCAATCTTCGCTGCAATTACATTGCAGATTTCATAAATCAATATCGTGCGTATGTGTAAACAATATATACAAATAATTGTACTGAATAATTATCTCTCGCGTATTATATATTTAAATTTGCTTCTTGCGCTTTTAATATTTAATGATTTTATCGTAACATCAGAGATGTCGATTTTTTACCGTTCATTATTTTAATATTTTTCGACAGAAGTTTAATTAAACAAGAACTTGCTAAAGAAAAAAGATGACGAAGCTTCCGATATTCTGTCCAGTTTAGAAGTTTGAAAGATTGACCAGTATTTCTCAATGAATTATACCGCATTGTCCCTTGACAATTAAACTTCGATGTCAGAGCAGCATTCGACTTTGTACGGAATCACTTCCGTTAAATTAAATATTAATATTAGCGAAAATATCAGTTGATCTTGGATTCGAATTGCCGATTCGACAAATAACGGAATCGGGGAAACGTCGATCGAAGGTTGAGGATCAAAAGTCGGGAGTCGCGCCGCGGGTCGCCGAATGATGACGTGTGTGAGAATCGAGAGTCGGGGATCGTGTCGCCGTTGCGTTCAGGACAACCGTGTCCTATCTCGACTCCGACGTGGCATGTCCCGATATAATTTGGTCCAATAGTCGCGTGCGTAGCGGTAAGGAAGCGACGAACAGCATTTAATCGAGCGTGGGCTCGATAGCTCCCTCTCTCGCGCGCGCGTACCCCCGCGATCAAGGCTCGCCCGAAGGCCGAGCGTGCACGCGGGGTGTATCAAAGTGAGTACTCTTCGGCCGTCGCCGTGCATTGATCCGTTTGTCTCCTGATGCTTTCAGTGAGCGGGAGGACGGGGACCGGCGGTGCGCCCCTTTACGGGCGCCTGGTGGCCGAGGAGCCCATGCCCTCCGCGGTATGCAGTGGGGCTGGTGCCGCGGGTGGCGGGGCTGTCGGTGGGGTTCCGCAAGAGACCCCCTCGGACATTCACGCCATGCAGGCCAGGATACCCCACAGGTTTCGCGATCCAGCGACGGCGCCCCTGAGGAAACTCAGCGTCGACCTCATCAAGACCTACAAGCACATCAACGAGGTAAGAGCTCCGTTGTCACGACTTACCTGCGGAAGGCACGGCGGGCTCCCGCCGCGCCGAGGCTGCGCGTTTTCTCCCTCCGCGAATAATCCTTTGGAACGTGTATGAAATTTCTTATATCTTACGTCTACCTTTAAATTTAATCTATGATGTCATGTATATTATTATTGTTATCAATGGTTATCGCGCCAAGAATTTTACGATGCTGTACTCGACAAGGTATTTGAAGCACTTGCGGGTATATATAGGATTCTATCGCGCCGATAGCTTATCAGGCCGCGCCGGTTAATTCTATCTCTCACCCGTGTAAACGTGTTTTTGAAGCAGGTAACGATTCTTACCGAGACAGCGTTCTAAGCTCTCGTCCAAGGTACCGGGACGAGACGTCCGAAAATAAAATTACGGCGTGCGGATATTCGTTCGCCCAGGTATTCCCACGTTTTGTAGGTAGGGCGAGGCTGACGGATTGGAAAATTTTGTTTTCCGGCATTTGTGGCGCTTTTGATAACGAGAAGCCCGCTGGCAGGCCTGTAGATATCTATACACGTATTTAGAGACAAATAGGAAGTAGAATTTCTTATCAAATAGAATAGTGTGAATTTTATCTTGGGTTGTTTGGAAAATCTTGTCTTGTTCAATTTTGTTTTATCGTGTAAAAAATCGATAGCGCTTAAAATTTTCTCTCGTTTCTCACAGTTGAAAAACTAGTTACAGTTTTTCGAATCGAATCTTTCGGATTAAGATCCATCAATCCAGTCGTGATCGTTTTTCTGCCGGAACTTCCTCACATCATTCTTACGCGTTCTCCGTTGGGAGTTGACGTGGTCACCACTTATTGTTGCACTAAATTGATAAGCGATTTGATCGCAATTATCGAACGTAAATAATATCGCGATAAGGCCGAAACGTTACAATTCCGACGTTCGGATTTTCGAACGAAGAGACACACCGTAGCGTTCATTTCAATACAGGGAGAAGCTTTTCATTTGTCAAATATATTCTGGGGAAAGAAGGCAGCAACTCATTTTGGGGCCCACAATTAGTAATCGAATTATTTGGATTGTTCGTAACTCTACTCTGGGAAAAATTTTGACCGTTTTTTTTGGTAGTTAATCAACTTAACATTTCGGTTAGTGCCAATTATCTTTGCGTTACTGAATATCGACAGAACTAATTGAGA
Source organism: Vollenhovia emeryi (assembly GCF_000949405.1). NCBI lineage: Eukaryota > Metazoa > Arthropoda > Insecta > Hymenoptera > Formicidae > Vollenhovia > Vollenhovia emeryi. Next base: position 2,816,574 of record NW_011967245.1, on the reverse strand, counting down.
GAATTGATTACTTAAAAATCTTTGATATAGATAGAATAGCTAATTGCGGTTTTTAGTTACGCGGGGTAACATTCGTAAAAGATTAGAGTGTTACGAACAATCCAAATAGTAACCCCAAAATGGGTTGCTAACTGTCTTTTTCTCCAGAGTTGGGGTGGGGCCTTTTGTCCGGACTTTTCAATCGAGTTAAACAACCCCGCATTATCCTGATGCAACTTTTACCAATGTAATTGGTAATGCGATTAGTAAAAATATATATTCCGACTGTGCGACATTTCCTTCGAGAGACAAAAGCGGAGATCGCGCCTACGCTAAGGAGAGATGACACAGTTGAGGAAGGACAGAAATCCGCTATCAATCCAAACAGGCAGTTGTTCGAGAAAATGATCTCGGGGATGTACATGGGTGAACTGACGAGGTTGGTTCTCGAGAAGCTGGTGAACGCCGGTCTCCTCTTCGGCGGCAAATGCCCGCCCGATCTCAGAAGGCGCGGCAAGTTCTTCACGAAATACGTCTCCGAGATCGAAAACGATCCGAAGGGGAGGTACATAGGATCGCGAGCATAACGTGGGTGGACACGAGTTCTACAAATTATACGAAAAGCTGCCTGTTACGTGGCCTAACTGTTACCGCTTCGCGGACATTTCGTCTCGGTCTCGTCACGTCGACGGCGGGCGTCGGCACACGGGAAAAAATGCTGTTGAATCAAACAAAATGAAGTCGCTTGAATTAAACGTTAACGTCACGGGCTGCCACAAACATAAATAACTCACTCAATTGTATTTGCTATGGATTTTACTTTTAAGCAGTGAACTAAATATCCAGATTATTAAGACAGCAATCTGACGTATTTCATTTATTAATACCGATGTTGTTTCAACGATTTTATTTCAATTACACTGATCTTGTTGATACATCATTTTTTCCCCGTGCAGGCTCGGCGGAAATCACAGGCGACTTTAAACCGCAACGGCGATAACGCGCGCCGAGTAATCAGTGACACTTAATGCCGAGCCATCTTGCGATCATTCGACTAATTCCTTTCGATTAAACGGCGCTACAGTTGCATACGTACGTTCGAGATCCGCGAGGGAAAACCGGATCAAGCAATCCGCGCGAATCGCCCGCGCTCTTACTCGAGCAGATCGTTCGTTCGCGTTTCCTCGCGGTCGCTTGATCCGAATAACCGGCTGTACGCGAAGGACGATCCGTATTCCCGGCGGACGAATTGTATCCCTTCGAACGCGAGGCGCGCGCGCGTCTCTCGCATCTCGAGCTGATAAAACGCGCGGCGCGCTATCGCGTCGTCGTGCATTTTATCGCGCGCGTTGCGAGAGGCGAGGGTGACGCGTCATCAATCGTTGGGTGATTACGCAGTCCTCTCGCGAGGCGCCGCGATTTATCCATAACGATACGCGCGCGCGATCGATCGGCCGCGATCGAAGTGCAATAAAGCGGGTGGCGGGGGGGTGGGGGGTGAGCGCGGGGGAAGCGCGTCAAGGCTCCCCCGTCGCCGTCGGTATTTACGGCTCGACGACGATATACGGCAATTATGCGGAATGCGAGAGTCCATCGTCGCGGCGGAGCCTCTCTTCGTTGTCGATTCTTGGAATTCCTCGCGGATAAATCATTCACCGATTCAATCGCATTGCGCGAGGCGCGGGCTCGTCACGTGGCCCCCTTCGGTTATTGAACGAGACGGGGCGAGTGGGCGCGCGGCGCGATCGCGGGACGGGGTGGGGGTGGGGGGGGGAGGGCCACTTCTCCAAATTGTCCAAGGTGTTTTGAAAATGGGCCGGCTACGGAGCGCAACGGGGTCGAATGCGTCGCGCGACGCCTTATTGAAGGCAGTTTTAGTAATTTCGAAAAGTGGTAATTTTCCGCCGACCGGGCGTGCTCTTCGAGGTCGTTCCGCGCGTCGATACGGGACGGCCGCCGCGCAGCCAAGGAGGCACCGCGAGCTCCTTTCGCGAAAATTTCGCAATTTTATATTCATGCCGCGTACTAATATCTCTCGGGCTGGGGAGCTCTATTCGCGGCGGGGTCCGTCTGAAATTAATTCAACGCGGCTTTATTACGTCCGGGGGGCGGGGGGGGGGTGAAGGATAGGGGGAGGACTCGGTCGAGGGACCTCTTATTTTTAATTGCGTTACGATTAACGGCAAACCGACGCAATTATTGGCGACAAAGTTACGGGATAATAGCCCGTTTGAAAACTTGGGTGTCGTGCGTTTCCCTCGGTCGGCCGACTCGTCGATCGATCGTCGCGGGAACCCGGTCAAAAACCCGGGTCCCAACAGTGATTGACACGAGATTCGCGCCTGGTAACCCAAGTGGCCGGCCGGAGCCATTAACACGTCCCGAGTGGTAACTGGTAAGTGGTAAGAAGGCCGCGCGAGAAGAAGGGGCGGCTAACGCCGGGGGGGACGGGGGAGAGAAAGATCGACCAGGTGACGGGGAGGGAGAAAGGTGAAAGAAGAAGAAGAAGCGCGTGCCGGAGCCAGGGGGAGGGGGGGGCGGAGTATGGGGCCTGTAGCTCGTATACGGTGCATTCCAGTGGTATGAGGTCCGTCGACGCCGGAATCCTGCATATCCGTGGATGCAGGTCGACTAGCTATGCACTTAGGTGCCAGCCGTGCCGACTCCGTGCCGGTCCATGGCGGTGCGGTCTCTCGAGCGGCCGGTTCGCACCGATTATTCGTGGTATCATGAACCCCGGGAAAGAGAGACCGAATATGTTAATCGTCCTCTTTCAGATCCAACGTGGACGCGCGTCTCATCTAGTCGCGGTCGTCCCTATTGTCGCGCCCGGACCTCTCCGTTTCACGTCCTTGGGATCTTCGTTCGCTGCACGGAATCATTTCCCAGCGATTTGACACGCTATACAGAGTCTGCCACGAAAATCCGGACAAAATGGGCACTTTGTCGAAGCAAAATTAAATGCCCGTGCGCCTACAATGACCTACCGCCGAAGTCAAATGAGGCGGGAAATTCAAATTTAAATTTGTCCGGATGCTAGTGGCGGACCCTGCATATCGCGCGTGGAGGTCCGTAGGAAAATGTCGAGCTTCCGAGGTCCTCGCGCGACTCACGAGAGTCTTCGACGTCCTCGGCTCGATTGCCATTGAAACCGATCGTTTTGCCGACCTGAATTATCGGGGCTCCTGCAAAAGTGTCATTATTGAAGAAGGTAAAAATTAATTGGGACCCGCCACGGGGTGATTTTTGCCGCGAACCGCGCGAGGGCGATCTCTCGCCATGAACCTGTTGCTTGTTTCGGCGTTGTAATTTTTATGACGGTGCCGAGGCACGGCGGAGCATGGATAATGACGGATTTAGGCGGACGCTAGAGATTCTGATCTATAATGAACGCGTAATAGTGGAGGGGGCCGCCCAACTACCGTGCGCTATGCGGCGCGCGATGATCGATAAAAACGCAACGATTTACGCCCTAACGTTATGTTTCGAGTCGCTGAATATTTCATACACGGTTATTTCCAGGCAGCGCCACGGTAATACCGCGGCCAGGTATTTACGATCACCCGTGCATTACCGCGATATTTAGCGTTGACCCTCCCCCGCCCCCTTCCGCCCCTCGAGCACATCGTTAAGGAATGCGAACGGAATCTTTTTCCGGTGTCACTGTAATGAGCGTAACGATACGGAGAGCGATTTCTAAGTTAGGAAGTGTCGCGCGGCCTCATACATGTGTGTACTTTATTTACCGTAAGACGATAGAAATTCATTTCTGTCTTGTCTTTCGTTCTTACGAACCGCCTTGGTCAATCCAGGTTTCCCTTTTGTTTTTTCAATGAAGGGAGATGCGTCTGATCGGATGCCATTTAATTCGAAACATCCGCGGGACGAGTGCAAGGGGACGCGAGGTGTCACGGGATTTCGTTAAAGTTGAACCGTAGGTATTTCGCCGCCGCGATCTATCCCGGAGTCAGAATTATCCCTCGTGAACATCGTGCGACGTACGCGGACAAATAGGGAGCACTTCGAATCCCCGACTCGGCGCGCCGAGTCGAAAGCCAATAAAGTCAATTCGCGCGGCGGAGAACAATGGACAAGACCGCGAAATATTTAACATATATACGAGAGAAGCGCGCCGTCTGTCTTCCCGCACCGTAGCCGAGCCCCGGCACTTTGTTTCGCGAGTTTGCGAGATCGAAGCGATGCGCGGAGCTCGTGTTGCGAGACAGACTCGGAAGAGGAGCGAGACGCCGGTAGGAAAATAGTCTGAGAGCTCTCTGTCTCTCTCTTTCTCTCCCTCTCTCTCTCTGTCTCTCTGTCTCTCTGTCTCTCTCCTTTTTTCCTGTCTTTCTCCGTTTCTCTTTCCGCGGTGGTTCTCGGAATCGGCCGATGTCTTTCATCGAAGGGCACGATGCGCCACTCCCTTAAAGTCGCTCTCTCCCTGCAGAATCCGTAATACGTACCATCCTTTGAAAAGTCACCGGAGGAAAATTACGCCGCGAGCCACTTTCGCAAAATGACATTTTAGCTTTATTATCGATCGCGCTCTAATCCTGGCGTGCCATCGCCGTCAAATCCAAATCGTGCACTTGCACAGAAATTATATACACCGGCGGAGTTACATTGATACGCTTCGGCTCACGTGTGAACCATTTATTTTTAAAAGTAGCCGAACCAGCTGAAACCAGTAAAACCGAAATCTTGCCTCGAATCGATATATGGTACACGTGATATACACGTTGAAATTATAATCAAGCCGCGGACGTCCATTTTGTCGGCTATTTTTGAAATATGGTAAGTGGCTCATTTACATGAATTTTCGCTACGTATTAAAATTTATATTCAACATAATGCGCTATTTGACGTCGTTTTAGAGAACATTGCCTGCATTTTTAATACCTTAATAATTTATTTAATTTATTAATAATCGAAAAATTCATATATTTATCCTGAAACAGCAACATTGCGAGACGCGATTGGCTACCGGATCACAGCATATCGAGAAAACTCGGAGAGAGAGAGAAAGAGGAGGGGGGGGGGAGAGAGAAACCGCGTGACTTCCGTAAAAATCGGTTAACACGAGACGCTCGTGGCACTTAAGTTTGCGGCTTCCGGCCGAGGTGCGAGGAATAAGCCTGAATTATACTCGCACTATTTTGGATTTTGCTCCGGTGAGCCGCAACGTGGAATCGGGCAGCGGCGCCGATTAAATTTAAATTCAAACGGCGTTTAAATTTGAAATTAAATCGGTTGCAACCTGACCCGAGGGTCGTGGGTCGAAAGTGCAACCACCGCGCGTCCTTTCAGCGCGCTCGCTGGGCGACTCCTTCCTTACCGCCCGACGCCGGACTCGCCCGTGAGTCGCGCGGAGAAAGAGAAATTATCTACACACGTACGTGCATAGCGACGATAATTCATTAATGAGAAAGAAGGGAAATTTTTCCGACGCTCCTGGAAGCGGTTGCGCCACTTGCAAGAGCGGCGTGTGTTGTTCCGAAAAAGATCGATGTTGCGGGCGTTGACTCGGACGTTCGGCCATTGACACATTTTCGTCTTACGTCGCGAGGTGGCAATTTGCAGAATAAACGTCGCATCGTGCCCGCGACGTACACGATGAAGAAGAGGGAGAGGGAAGGAGGGGAGGAAAGAGTAAGAGAGCTTCGTGAGACCATAGGTCGCGCGTTTAAGTTAAGGGACGGCAACGAGCGAGGAATCGAATCCCATCGCTCGAGGCGCTCGTCACAAGTCAGAATAGCTTCGCGAATAATTAAAGACGACCCAGATGCCGTCCGCTCGTCCCGTGTGTACGTACGTAATGCCCCGCGCTGTACACTGGAGGCTGCGCTGGGGGAGGAGACTCGTTCGAACCCGGTGCGGTTGCACCGACGAGAGAGCCCCGTCGACCCGCGGGATTTCATTCTAATGACACCCTTACGCGATATCTGTGGAGCACAGGGCCTGATACAAACTATCGGGAGCTATTTACCGCGGCGGAAAACGTTAGAGACGGAAAGAGGATCATCATGCTTAAAGCCAACGGCACACGATACTATTTTTCTTACTGAATTGCTTGCGAGAGCCAGTCTCAGGGTGCAGAGATTTTAGATCAGGTGACTCAGGGCTAAAGCCAACGGCACACGATACTATTTTCCCTCCTGGATGGCTTACGGGAGTCAGTCAGGGTGCAGAGGTTTTAGATCAGGTGACTCAGGGCTAAAGCCAACGGCACACGATACTATTTCTCCTCCTGGATTGCACACGAGAGCCAATCAGGATTTAGCTTCAAGTCACCTCATCTAAAACTCTGCATCCTTATTGGTGCTCGTAAGCAATCCGGTAGGAAAAATAGTATCGTGAGCCGTTGGCTTAAATCCCGATTGATTCTCGTAAACAATCAAGTAGGAAAAATAGTATCGTGTGCCGTTGCCTTAAATCCCGATTGACTCTCGTAAGCAATCCAGTAGGAAAAATAGTATTGTATGCCGTTGGTTTAAGAAATGCGTTGGAAGATATGTTCTGCGTTAAGGCTCGGTTTTATGCGTATCGCATAGCGCAACAGCGAGAGGGAGGTCGGGAAGCCGCCACCACTTTTGAAGGTGCTTTCTCATCTTCTACGAAGTCCTTGGCGATGTTTAGCCTGCTTCGGCGGTGTGCGTGCGTGTGTTCGCTCGCGTCATAATGCGGGAGAGATATTCAAGGACTCGGACCGAGTGCCGAAAGAAGATGCGGGAATCGGGTTGAGTCTGCGTGAGATTAAAGGCTCCGTATAGAGAATTAGCGGCCGCGCTTCAACAACGCCGTAACCAGTCATTTTTGCACCCGAAACGAAACCGCCCGCCTTCTCGCAGACTTCTTCTACACGGAGAGATTTTTTTCGTAAACTTTATCATGAACATCATGTAATCGTGGAACAACGTGGCATTTTGAAGAATTTTATGAGTTTTTTGAAATTTTATCATACGTTTTACTAGTAGAACGTATGATAAAATTTCAGAAAACTCTCGTAAAATTCTTCACAATGCCACGTTGTCCCACGATTACATGATTTTCAGTGTAAATTTTAAAAGAAAATTCTCTCCGTGCACCTTCGCAGAGAATCTTGCAAATTTTCTTATTCATCGCTTCCGACAGTGGAACAAAACGTTCTCTTTTAATTGGTTATTAACTGTAGCTTCTTTAGCTTGCAGGCAATTCGAGGATGTGAAAGTTGACATTCAATCGAAGCGGGGGAACTCCATTCACTTGCTTTTTGGAAACGATACTTTGGAATAAATAGACGAATATTGAATGGTTGTATACCGAGTAATGGCGTTGAATAATTTAACTGGCGAACAGTTTCATTAACATCTCCCTATTTTAATCTCGCGTAACATTGTTTTCAATAATGTATATAAATATATAAATGGAGAGCAACAATTGTAACGGCGATCTAATTATTGATTACGCCATAAATTATTTTAAAATAATATTTCTCTGTAATTTCCGCGAGAAATGGAATTTGCGAGATACATCACTCGCGAAGCTCGCGAGTGTTTAGCGTGATCTCGAGAGACGCAATAGGGACTCGTAAAAAATTGAGTCGGCGATGCAATATTCCCGTCTTAAATAGAGCGAGAAGGGAATCGAGAATTTTTGCAATTTCTCCGCCGGTCGCGGCTGAGCGATCGCTCATTTAAGAACAACGCACAACGCCCGCGCTATCCGTCTTAATTCATATATTAAATACACATTCCTCTCCGCCGCGAGTAATCCTCAATGGCGTCGTATCTAAATTTCAATATGTACTTAATCCTATCTCGCGATTCGCTCGTTTTATCGTTCGAAAGGGCGTCTCGTCCGCGAGAGCTCTTCCCGCCATTGCATAAAGTACCCGATAAGAAAGTGTAAAGAACATAAAAAACACACTGACTCTATTTAATTATATAATGAATATATTCTGCTTTTGCGCAATAAACAATACGAGCGAGATATACGCGGAAAACGTTCTGAGCTGTCTCTATGAATAACAAGTCGCACACCCAGAAAAAAAGATCTGTTTAGGTTAAACAAATGAGATACGTTGAAATTATGTTTCTTTGAATGTACTGAATTTTTATTTACCAAAACACTTACTAGATGTGAAGAAATAGATATGAATTCTCTTAGAAATTCCAGGGTTAAGTCAACCGCCCACGACACTATTTTTCCTACTGGATTGCTTACGAGAGCCAATCAGAATTTAGCTTCACGTCACCGGATCTAAAACTCGGCGTCCTTTATTGGTTCTCGCAAGCAACCCAGTAAGAAAAATAGTATTGTGTGCCGTTGGCTCTTTAATCAAATTTTGGTTACGGTAAGGAAATCCTTTCTTTGAAATTAAATAAAAGCCTAGCCAGGTCGAAATTCATATGAACTTTTTCCCGGGTGTACGTAGTCACGATAAAAACGCCGTCTGGCAGAACAAGAAGCCGGAATCCTCGAGCGAGAGGCTCGGGGCGAGAAACGCGAGGACAAGTTCCGGAAAATCGTATGCGATCGTCGTATACGCTGTTCAAAGTGAAACGCGAGAGAGGGAGAGAGAAGGCGCGATCTCCGGGAACCTGCGTCACCCGCGTGAAATTCGACGTAAGTAGGTTACAATAAAGTCTCGCCGGTGTCCGCCGATGAGCTTGATGTGCAACTAAGCGTTACGCGTTTTACGGCGAGGAGTAAACGCGCGTCCGAGGGGAACGGGGGGGAGGGGCCCGGGACTCCCTCCTTCCCCTCCGTGTTCGCGGCTGCTTTCTTGCTTCGTGTCGCCTGCCTGTGAAAGTCCGCCCTGATTTTACCCGATCTCGCCTCGAATCCTCCCGCCGAATTCCGCGACGGCGGTCTCGTCGTCCTCCTCACAAAGGGACGGCGAATACAGTTAGTCCGTTTAGTTTCCAAGCCCCCCCCCCCCCGCCGTCCGCGTGACCGATTCTCGGCCTTGTCGACCTTGAAACTTCGATCTACTCTCCAGTCGTCCACGTGGACGATCGAAAAACGAAGAAGGGCCGGCGAAACTTTCGTCTCTTCCAAAGATTCCTCCGAAGTACAAAGAAGATACAGCCCGGGGATGCGGCTGTGTCTTCTCTCTCGTTTCGTAGAGTCTCACTCGAGCGGTTTATTTTGGAAAAACACTCTTGCAGGAATTGTTTATAGGTATTTTTTTTCTTCGTACAAACGGGATGCAACGACTTTCGGCGTCGAAGTATCGCCCATCGCGGCTGCTCGTAAGGTACCGTTTAATCTAAGGTTCGGTTTCACCAACGTCGCTTAACTTTAATCTTAGCTTAATTCATCTTTTGCCTTTGTCCAACTGTTCGTTCAGAAAGAGACGAACAATAAATAAAACCGAGATTGAAGTTAAGCGACGTTGGTGGGCCTAAGGCCCGGTTTCACCAAACGTCGTTTAACTCTAATCTCAGTTTAATTCAGTTTGTCTCTTTCTGAAGTAACGGTCGGAAGGAGACAGAGAACGGATTGAACTAAGCTTAAAGTTAAGCGACGTCGGTGGGCCTAGGGCCCAGTTTCATCAAACGTCGTTTAACTATAATCTCAGTTTAATTCACGTTTGTCACTTTCTCAAGTAACAGTCGGATAAAGACAAAGAATGAAGTAAGCTAAGCTTAAAGTTAACGTCGGTGAAATCGGGCCTAAATCGAGATCCATCGCGATTTGAGGTGTCTCTCAATGGCGGAGCCGGTCGGCCCCGAAATTCCAAGTGTCGAACAAAAGGAAGGTAAATGATAACGCCGCTCCAGATTACCTCTCGCGATCCCTCTCTTTTTACCGCCCCCTTCCCGAATCTACTCGCGGCGCTAATTAGAGGCGACGGCCGAGTTTATTTTTCGAGGATGCGCCGCGGTCAGTGGTGCACGCGCGTTAGACGCGTTGCCGCGCGAAATAAATCATACAGCTGCGGCAACCGCGGCGAAAGGCGGTGGGGGAGGAGGAAGAGGAGGCGGGAGAAGAGGAGAAGAAGGCTTTAATTTATCACGCGCCGCTCTCGCGGTCGCTATGATAAATTAAAGCTCGCTCGCGCTCAGATTTTCAAAATCCGCCCCGAGACGACGCGAAAAGGAGACGCTTTCGCTCGCGCGCGCGCGCAATAATTACCCACGCGGAATTACCTACAACTTCTAAACCATTGTCCATTCTGATCTCGTCCGACAGTAATTTCGCTCTCGAGCGGATTAAGCACGACGCGGCGCGGCGCGACGCCGAGACTTGTCTCTCGCGCTTTGCCTGTCTGTCTGCCTGCCCGTCTGTCTTTTTCTCCTCGCGCCTCTCCCTTCTTCCTGGCCGTTCCTCTATTGGCTCTCTGTCGTCTGGCTGTGCCGAAACTTTCCGTTGACCGTTGCTCAAGCCTGGTGACTCAGAAGCGGCCGCGGTGCCGCAGGCCCGAGTTAATATTCCTCAGCGCCCCGCGACGAGCTCGATTCTGCATCTCCGCTCTTTAAAAGTCAATCAGTGGATTATCACTGAAAACAGTCAACACTGATTTACAGTTTTTCAGTAAACTTATAACTGCAAATCAGTGACTATTCACTGTTTTCAGCGATAACCCACTGATTTATCTTTAGAGAGCAGTTTGTTCGAACGGTGATTTTAAATTGCTATTTTAAAGAAAAATCTTTCTCAAAAGTTTCAAGAAGAGTTTCTCACCGTGTCTCTCGCATTTCACTTACGGTACAATCGCGTGAAAACTTCTAATTCTACTCTCTCTCTAAAGCTCAATCAGTGGACAATCACTGGAAATAGCGAACAGTCACCGATTCGCCGTTGGTATACTTATAACTGTGAACCAGTGGCTATTCACTGTTTTCAATGATAATCCCTTGATTGACTTTTAGAGAGCATCCTCGATATATGTACATAGAAAGTACAGCGACTCGCTAATTTCTAATACGAGTAGCGCAAACGCGATCTTCTGCTCCCCGAGATCCGTTTGAAAAATCCGAGGTGCCACCTTGCGCGGCCCCAAACAATTGTGATTCTCCTGGTCTTTAAGAGTCAATCGGTGAATACTCACTGTTTTCAGTGACAATTCACCGATTAACTTTCGGAGAGTGTGATTCGACGAGCGGATCGTTCGCGGGTAGCCAAGTTGTACGATGGTTCATCAGTCACGACGACGACGACGGGACGTGTCTCGCGCGTGACATCGGCGAGGCCTCGTCTCGCGGCCGTGTCTCGGTTCGCGAAGAGAAGGCAAGAAGTGGCACGGCACAGGCGACGCGACGCTCCGGAAGGTCGCAAAACGGCCGTCGCCGCCTGGCTCTCTCGCTCGTTTCGTCTGTCACTTCATTCATGACTCGGCTGATCACGTCCCTTCTATCTACCTCTCGCCCCTCCCCCGCCTTCCCGCGTCCGCTTCCTCTTCCCTCTCCTTCCAGGGTCGGAGCGCGGCGCGAAGTCGCCGGGCGGTCGTTCCGGACGCTGTTCCGTTAACCCCTTCGCGGAACACCGGAAAGATATTCCACGGTGGCCATATGTAGGATATCCCGCCGTCTACAATCCGCCTTCGTACGTATCGACGTACGAATTAGGCGATACTGAACTACGGAGTTCGCCCGCGGTAGCCGACGACGTAACGTTGTTACGAAGCCGTACGGTTCGCCGGCAGCCTCGAAGAAACGACGAAATTAACGATACGCGACATTTTTACTGCTCTCGCGTCGGGGTCTGGCGGAGAGGAGAGTGGGGGGACGGCAAGCCGAAACGCTTCTCATCGACGACTTGTTGAACATAATGAAAGTACGAGAAGAGTAAGAGCGAGGCGTCCGCTACTTTCCACCAGACGATGCTCTCATTCGGAGTCATTTTCTCGCGATTGCCGGGAGAAATTAATTTTCCGCAACTCCTCGGCGTTACGTGCCGCGATAAATGGACCGCGAATACAAGTCTGCCCCACGCGCGTTTCTCGATCGCGCGTTTCCCGCAAGAGCCAGTAAGGCTGGATTCAGACTGAACGCGATGAGCGATGAGCGACGAGCGATTATCCAATGGGCGAACAGGTTACATGGGAAAGCTGTACGCCCATTGGATATCGCTCGTCGCTCATCGCTCATCGCGTTCAGTCTGAATCCAGCCTAAGGCTGCAGAGCTCGAGATCAGGTGACTTAAGGCTGGAGCCTGATTGGCTCTCGCGAGCAATCCAGCGGGCAAATTGGTATCGTGTGCCGCTGGCTTCGATCGCGGCCCATGAGCAACTTGTTCTCTCGTTTCCGGCTGTTTGTCAAGAATATCGGTTATTCCTCGGGAGGAGAGATTTGAGGGGGCTAAGACCCCGAGGAATCTAAATTGTAATCACGCGAGAACAGGTGCTTCCCCTAAGGCCCGCGTCCACGATGCTAGAACTTGGTCCAGTTCTGGTTTCGAGAAATGCGTAGCCAATCAGCTTGCGGCTGTTCCATAAAAGCTGCGCGTCGATTGGCTACGCATTTCCCGGGACTTGGACCAAGTTCTAGCATCGTGGACTTCAGACCTTGGCGTCTTGTCTTATCGAAGTGTATGGGTATCGAGATATTTTGGGTCGGCCCTGCCCTCCTCTTATCTATCTTATCAGCTCCTTCCGACTTCCCCCCCCCCCCCGCTCCCTCTTTCTTCCATCTCTTCCTCTCTCGATCTCCTCTGTCTCTCCGTCTCTCGTTCACTCGCATTCTCCGAATCCCGAGATCGCACCGGCATTCGTCTCTCGGCGAGGTGGATATTCATAACGGCGTCAGACAGTCGTCCGATGACGTGGCGTTTCTCGTCGTTTCTCCCCCTTCCTCTTCCTTTCTCCATTCTCCTTCGATGGCTCTCCCGCGGCAAAAAATATACGTGCCATCATCCCGCGACGACGTTGCCTTGCACTTGGATGCCTATAGATGGTCCATCCGCGCGGGAATCCGCCGAAGGGAGCCGAGCGTACAGCGGTTTAATTCGGAATCTGTGGGAGTTTCCGGGGATTCGCGCTCGCAGGTTCAGGACAATCCGCAAATTGAGGAGAACATTTTGACGCGTCGTAAAACAAATAATACGACGGAAGGAAACTAAACGGCAACTTTGCTAGGACCTGTTCGGGGCAAGACGTACATCATTTATCGATAAATATTACGCAGACGACGAACGATTTTCCTCATTGAGGCGAGCGAAACTGAACTCTGCGAGCCTCATCCGCACGCACATCATAAACAAACTCGTAAAATCAGAACGGAACGAACGGGAGGGGAACCCTCTTCCTTCGCGTCTGCCGAGCTACGTGCGTAGCGTCACTCGAGGATGAATCTCGAGCAACACTTTCGAGAGATCTGCATATTAATTCTACAAGGATAGACTTGGCGGAGTTAAATCAGGTTGCTCCGCGAGAGCTTCTCCAGGGGTAGCCTCTCCACGGAAATCGCGGGCGCTGCCGAGATACTTTTCGCGCTATCACGGAAGTCACCGGCCCGATCCCCGCGGCATCTTAATTCGCCCGCGATATGTGCGTCGGCCGAATAATTCCTCGTAGCTTCCGCCGCGCGTCGCAAAAGCCACAGTGTAACTAGTATGCCCACTCTCTGTCGGTCCTTTGATCTTTGCGTCTCGATCACGTGGTATTTCGCCATGTTTTTGGTATAAAATCCAGCACCGTATCAATTGCTGGAAGGGATCCTGGTTATTAGTGCCGTAACCACAGAAGGGTTGTACAAAAGTAGCATATAAATATTCCGTTTTCAGCATAAGATCTTGTGAGTAATATCACTGCGATTTTCAGTTCTGCAAATCAGTGACTGTTCACTGTTTTCAGTGATAATCTACCGATTGACTTTTAGAGAGTAATAAAATTATTAATCATCAATGAAAATCAAATCAAACTGTCACACTAATTTCGCGCTACCACACATAACAACATCCGTCTCATTGGTTCCACAAAAAAAATGGCGGATGCGCAGAAAGGATCGACGCAGAACGAAACAAATGACAGAGTGGACATACTAGTTATACGAGTACTATGGCAAAAGCTGTGTCCTCTTCGGCACGCGAGCGCATCCGGTACAGAGTTCTCTCTCTCTCTCTCTCTCTCTTGTTCTCTAAAAAAAATAAAAATCGCCGTGTTAAATACTCAAGGTGTTCGCGGGCAATTTTGTTTTATTCGCAGAGAAAGGTAGCGAGCGGAAAAATGAAGGTGGAATGCGAAGCTAACTGTCGTGTGACGTCGCTCGCGCTGGAATTTATGCCGACTCGTCATCGTCCAGTCAGCTGACGATGCGATCGCGCTCGTGCCGGCTCCTCGGCCGCGAGTCCGGCTTTCTAGCCTCCCAGCAACGACGGGTGCGACGCACCCGCGGCTATATTCCGCCGCTGTGTATGCCGATCCGATGCGTGAAGCGCGAATTTATAAATAACTCGCCGAGACCCCCTTTCGCGAACAAAAGTCGCCAAGTCGTACGCAAAAGCGGAAGTTCATTAAGCGGGAAAGGCGGGAAAAGCGTTTCGCTCGAGCAGAAAGAGAGGGAGAGAGAGAGAGATTGGAGCCGCGTTTTCCACGTCGTCGCCCGCGAACGCGTGGACTCGACAATGGAAACGATACCGATGTTCAATAATACCTTAATGAATCATTTCCATGCGCGCGCGGTCGAGGAGAGTTTGCGGATTTTCTGCTGAAAGAGCGGACTCTCGGCCGTCCACGTTTCCGGAATAATTGCGAGTGAAAACTCTAACATTTCGTTTTTTTAGAGATCTAGAAGAAGTAAACATTGCGTGCCCTCTTCAGGGTGCGTTTTTGCGCCGCCGTTAAATATTTTCAGCCGCATTTGTGGAATTTTGAACGGCCCTAAACCGTCCTCAGACGCCAGAGACGCCTGGTGTCTCGCGCCTCCGTTCGTCCCCGTCTCTTCGTGTCTTCGGTTTTTAATATTCCCGACTGCGTCCCCGCGCGGAAATCTCGTCGCGAGGGCGTATCAAAGAGTGTTGTTCGTACATCGCAATTAACTTCTCCCGGGCGGGGAGGAGGGGGTCCCCGGCGAGATGATTTAATCCGGCTCCGTATTTCCCTCGTATTTGTTTAAGGACCCTTTGAGATTCCTCAACGCGAAAATCCACTTAGCGAGACTCGTTTGCGATACAAACACGCAAAAAAAACGCGCTAACTGGCGGCGCCGGGGAACGGGTTTTCGAAGCGGGCCGATAGCTTCGTCGCCAGGAAGAGAGCTAAGTGAGGGGATTCATAGCGGGATTATTCCTTACACACCGGGACCGGCAGCGTGCGGGCTTGTGTGAGGTCCCCTTCGACCTTAACCCTTTACGGTACCCTAATCCGTTCGACGATCTTTTTCGGCAAGTCGAACTCTCGTCCGCTCGCGATCGCGCCGGCCGCGGTTCCTTTCCGCAGAGAGGCTCTCCGGTAAAGCGAGTACAGGGACGTCCCGTCGCTACGTTTAACGGGCAATCTCTCGGTTAATTTGAAAATCGATTTTTCCACCGCGAAAATACCCGCCTCTCTCTCTCGCTCGCTCGCTCGCTCGCTCTCCTCCTTCGTCGCTCGGCGCTCGCAGTGGTCCTGCTTTTGGCGAAGCTGATGGTGAACGCACCGTATGGGGGCCGGTCTCATGCACTCGCGCATAGCAACAGAATCGAGAAAGAGGGTGACCGTGCGCGAGGAAGGATGGCGCGAGAGGAGAGGGGAGGAGAGAGAGGGAGAGGGAGATATCAGAGGCCACACACGGTCGTCGCGCGGAGCTTCTTTCACCTCGGTTCTTCACTTTTGCGTCTTTCGTTCCATTGTTTTGATTAACGCCAGAGAGCACTGTATACTCATTTTTCACGATTTCTCTAGCAACATTATTATTATAGACGATTTATATGACGTCAAGTGAATTCGATCTGTGCATATCACTTGCATCATTGTAATCGCAAAAATCCATGTTCTCCTCTAACATCCGTGTATTTCGATAACATCGGCTCATTTAAAGAGAACAATGGTTCCATTTCTAGAAAGAAACCGTTCTCTGTAAAAGATTCGCTGTAGCGTCTCGCTCATGCGTCTCTTCGTGAAATCGGAGCGATTTAAATCCACGAGCGACACAAGTGAGTCGCCGAACAATTGTCAGCCCAAGTTATTGGGCGCGTGTTTAAACGGAGATTCCTTTCCGCGGCGAAGGCAGGCGGAGACGCGAGGTAAAGATCGTCTTCGCCTATTTTCTCTACGCTCCTGTCTCACGCGGTGCACACCGTCGTTAGAAAACACGGGCCGGGCCTCTTACGCGAGATTATTCCGCAAGGCTTGTCCGTTCCTCAAGGCGCTCCGCGCCGATTCCGAGGCTCAGCCTTCGTCGGTTTCTACGTGCGGATCGTCGGGAGGCCATGCACGCTCCATCTAGCGAGTGCCTCGATCAATCCGGCTCGCGCGGCTTAAAGGGGGGAAACCTTTCCGCACCTGTACACTTTCGCAGGAAGTCTTCGGTCTTTCGTTTTTCGGACGCTCAGCGCCGCGCCGAAGTTTGCGCAGGTGGTTTCTCGACGTCCGCCCCTCCCGTGCACTCGTCCCTCTCTCGCTGTCCCGATTTGCCGCGACATCGGGATATCGTGGAGGGAGAACGAACGGGTGTTTCAATCGAGGGAGAGACGGGGGATGTCAATGACTGCGGGACGACAATGAAATATCGTGGGGTGCGGGGGGATCACTTCTGTATCTTACATCAGTGAAAAGTGAAATGTTAACATTTCTCACGTGTCCCGAAAAGTCCACTCCGAGTTCCAAGTTAAAAAAGAACGTTCATCGCGCGCGTTACTTTTTGGCGGATTATAAATGTTAATTGGCTAACACTGTACTTCACCTTTATGTTTATGTTCTCTTAACGTTAGGTGTGACGTAATAAGCATAGACGGGACAAGTAAACGGCACGAATAGTTGCAGATTAGAACGCAAACTAATACTCACTTTTTAATTGACACGTACATAAAGTGTCAAGTCATTTATGTTAACATAAATATAGCGCGTAAAAATGTCACGAAAATAATAACGTGTCTGTTTTATGTTAATTTTACATTGGAATAATAATCAAATCTTGGTAACGCAAGATAACATTTGAACACACGATTTTTTTTACTGTGTACACTGCGGAAGTGCTAAAAGCTAGTAGCTCTAACCGTCCAGCTTCTAACCGTCCTCCTAGAAAGAGACAAGGCCGCACACTTTTACTATATTGTAAGATACAGAATTGACCCCCAGCTCAGCGAGTTCGCGCCGTCTAATACTGGTCTCCCTCGCTCGCGCCGTCGATCCCGAATCAAACGGTGACGGACGGCGCGGGAAGAAGAATCCGTTCGCCAATTGGCGTAAACGAAGGAAACTGATTCGGGAGACTGAACGACTCGATGCGGGACTCCGTGTGATACAATGGAACGCTGTGCGACACGGGGGACTGGGAAAATTAACGGGTAAATTGTGATACGTCCGCGCTGGACCCGGTCGAACTCCAGGATCCCCCTCGGAGATCTCGCTTATCCCTTATTTATGATCCGACAATCCCGGAGACGATCCCCTTCTTGCCTCGATTGTCTTGTCGATCGCGACGAATTACAGATGAACTGGCGCGGACGAAAAGGAGACACGTGACATTGTGGAAATTGAATTAATGGTTCCTTGATCTAGCGCGAAAGCAAGTTGGTATGAAACCGAGGGGGAAACCGCCGAGGGCATTGTGGTGTACAGATTTGCGGCATTACAGTAACAGTAAGATTTCGACCAATCGCGTGGCTCGATTCGTTTATGGCGTTTCCGTCCGTGTGCGAATCGAGCCACGCGATTGGTCGAAATCTTCGGCGTCGTCTATGCATGGAGTAAGCCTGGAATAAAGAGTAGGAGTAACTTCAGCTCTTACGCTCACTTTCTGTGAATCAGAACGCCATCGGCCAGTGTTACGAAGATTTAAAAAATTATGCCTGCATTTTAGTTTCCTTAGACCAAAAGCTAAAAGCTATGGTTCTGTCTTGCTCCTTACTCCAAGCTTACCCCACGTGTTGTAGACGACGCTTTAAGGATCGTCTACAATAGTAAGAAGTAAGAGTAGGAGTAAAGAAATGAATCATTTCCATTTCTTACTCCTACTTCAGCTCTGACGCTTACTCTCGGCGAATTAGAGCACAGTACGACCAGTGCTACAAATATTTAAAAAAATTATGCCTGTACTTTAGCTTTTACACTGAAAGGTGGAGGTTTTCTTACTGCTTACTTCCAATGTAGACGGTCCCTTACTGTTACGTTTTACGGAAAGTGTGTGTGTGTGTGTGTGTGTGTGTGTGTGTGTGTGTGTGTGTGTGTGTGTGTGTGTGTGTGTGTGTGAAGGCCTTTAGAAGGCAAAAGATAAACTCTGAACCGGTGCAGCTAGTTGAGCTACAAAGAACAGACCTAATTTGTCGAAGATTTAAAGTACAGACAAGCCGATGACGAGGCAATAGATATTCATTGGCATTCGAAATAAAAAAAAATCTTGATTTCGAAGCAACGATGTGGGGGCGATCTCTTATGCGCGACAGATCCTCCCTTTATTTTCGCGTACGAATGAGATTAACAATAAATAAATAAAAAAGACGGAACTAATTTGATAAAGTCGCTCCCGTGCAAAGTACCCGCCGAAATAACGCGAAATCGACCGGCTCGCTCACGTGATCCCGTCGTCGCGGGCAACACGAGTCCCCGGATGGAGCTGGAATTATTTTTTCCGACGCGGGCGTATGTGGGGAAAAAAGTTCGACCGGGGAAATACCGCGGCGCGGCGCCGGATGATGGAGGTCCGCGCCGTCGCGCGCGCGAATTAAATTTCCGAGTAACCCATATACCGGCGCGAAATAAGGTCGGCGCTCCCGGTGTATCGCTCCTCCGCGGAGAGGAGGATCCCGCGACCGGCTCAAGTTTTAAGCCCCGCGTCGGGTTACATCGGGATGCCTTTATAAGCGCACGGAAGTTTCGTTCGCGCTCACGCGGGAGTTTTCCTCCGGGGACGCGGGAGGAGGAGGGGACGCAGCTTTGTGCCTGACCCCCGCGAGGGTTTCCGATTTTATCCTCCCCGCGCGGTGGAACCGCCATAAATTAAAAAGGAAGAAACGCCATTTGTGTTCGGAAGCGGTATTTTAAGCGGTTCAATTCACGGGCCAAAGCGAAAAGCGCGCGGTGGACGCGTTATTTGAAAATCGCGAGAGGCCACCGTTTATCTTCATCCGCCAGCGAGAGAAAGAGGGGGATGAGAGGTGGGTCCGCCATAAATTAAAACAATGAAATGCGTGGTTTAGAAATGATATTTTAAGCAGCCGTATTTGTGGACCAGCGGCAAAAATAGAGTGGGCGCTATTTAAAAACCCGTGAAAGTGATATACCGATCGGTTGCGTTTCCCGGGGAGGACTGGCGTAAATCACCAGGGGGGACGTTACGATGTTTGAAAAACCGTTTAAGTTCCTGCCCCGACGAGGGAACGTGACCGACGCCTCGCGAGCTCGTAAAGATAACGTCGTCGGGACTTTTCGACGGTATTTAATGCCGGCGATTTATCGCGCGGGGGTCCCATCGGCGGATTCCCGATTTTCCGCAAAGTTCTCACGGAGCTCCCGGAACGAGAACTGATCGCGCTGTTGCGCGACGCTAAGGTCCCAGGCGTTTCCGCTCCCGCGTCCACGTGGCTCTTGTCATCGCGGCGAACCGGTGTCCGTCCGGTATTCTTTCTGTAAATCGAGCGCCGTCCGGTCGACGTCAAAAGTAAGCGGTCCGGCGTGCGCGCGCGCGTCGGCGATTCCGCGCTTCCGGGGCCGCGGCTCAGATTCGGTGCGCCCTCCGGGTTCTCCCCCCGTTCGCGCGAAAGTGTCGGCGTGAGTTCATTAGCCGCGCCGCCGCCGCCACCGCCGCCACCGCCGCCGCCGCCGCCGCCGCCG
>NW_011967245.1:2784601-2795685 GCF_000949405.1 Vollenhovia emeryi | reverse complement strand
ACGGTACAATCGATGCCGAAATAGAGTAACTAGTAGACGCCGATACAGCGCTGACCATCACCGTGTCGATGACCCGGTGGAGGCGTGCCAACCGAACAACCACCGTCCTGCCCGATCCGCGGGGGCCCTCTCTCGCGCCCCCTCCCCCTGTCCTCCTCGACGTTTCTCTCCCTCGTCTCATCGGCGCGAAATTTTTGCCGGAGGCCCGGGAGAGAGAGAGAGAGAGAGAGAGAGGTCGATCGTCCCTCGTCGATCGTCCCTCGCGCGCGCGGCGTCGAGTCGGGTTTTACGCCCCGCGAAGCGGCCGACCGTCGCTTTTCAACGGCGTGGTTTTCACGTGGTCGCGAGCATATCGATTCCCGGGACGGAGTCGGCAGATCGGATTCTGCGCCCTTTTCCCTTTTGCCACCCCCGTCCCCGCGCCGCCCTCCGCCCCCGCCCTTCCGCGTCCCTTCCACCCTCTCGCGTCGCGCGCGGCCGTCCTACCATCGCCCTCCTCCCGGCCCGTAGACGCGGGAGGATATTTACGGCGAATTATACGATTGCGCCCTTTTTTCCCCCCGCGGACGATTCGCGGCACCGTTTTCACCGGGGTACATCGCTGGCGGGGGGAGGGGGAGGGCAGAGGCCGGCGGACGCGAGCCCTTTGCGTTTTCTTCGGCAACTTGTACACCGTCGAAAAATATAAGCGATCGATCGGGCTAGTTTCTCTCTCTCTCTCTCTCACCCTCCCTCCCTCCCTCACCTCATCTCGCCGAACGTCATGGACCTGCAGCCTACATGCGCGAATAATAACTTCGGGCCGCGTGGCTCGTTATGTAACCCCGTCCGCTAGGTCCGGCGGATTGATAAAGATAAGCGGGTCGCACGAACTTTCGGACCAATCGGTCGTTCGTTTGTCCGAGCGGAGTTACCTTTCTCTCTCCCCCCCCCCCTCAATGAACGCGCCGATCGCGCGTGATCGGCGACCCGGCGAGGGACTCCGCTCTCGGGTTTAATACACCTCGTAAACCAGCCCCGATGAATATCACGGCGTTTTGATAATGGTATAATGTGGGACTTTACCATCCGCGCGCGCGCGCGCGTTCTCGAAAACGAGAGGGAGAACAGATTGACGGAAATAAGACGAATGCTAGAGATAATTATAGATGGTTGCGTTTGCGAAACTGATTAAATTCACTTCGATCGTTTTCCTCGACGTGACAACGGAAACGTCGAGGATGAACTGTTGACGAGGCCCGCGGGTCTTGTATGTCGAGGATATCGCGACTAATTACGTCGATTTCCTTCCCAGGTTTATTATGCGAAGAAGAAGAGGAGAGCACAGCAGATGCAAGGGGAGGATGGCTCGCATAAGAAGGAGAGGAAACTCTACAACGACGGCTGGGACGACGATAATCACGATTATATCATCAAGAATGGGGAAAAGTTCCTCGATCGATACGAGATCGATTCGTTAATAGGTAAGAGTGAAACAGGCGGCGTGTGCTTAGGCAAATAATAGCGGGCCGATTGTTATCTTACCGGACAAATTGTAATTTCGCGATGGCGTGGTCGGTAATTTTTGTTTCTCAAATATATTTCATAGACACTGTCTGTTTTTTGTTTTTAACAATCGCGAATTTACTCTTCGCAGCTGTTCGACGTGCTCATGCGTTTTCCGTTTACAGGTAAAGGCAGTTTTGGCCAAGTAGTGAAGGCATTTGACCACGACGAGCAAACGCAAGTGGCAATAAAAATCATCAAGAACAAGAAGCCTTTTCTCAATCAAGCGCAAATCGAAGTTAGGCTATTGGAAATGATGAACAGAGCGGATACCGACAACAAGTATTATATAGGTACGCGAGCGCTCTGTGCGCGCTGCAGTTAACAGATATCGCGCGACGTGACGTCTAATGCCCTGTCCCTTTCCGATTGCAGTTAAACTGAAGAGGCATTTTATGTGGCGGAATCACTTATGTCTGGTATTCGAGCTGCTATCGTATAATCTATATGACCTACTTAGAAATACGAATTTCCGAGGTGTGTCATTGAACTTGACGAGAAAGTTTGCACAGCAACTGTGTACTGCCCTCTTATTCCTGTCTACGCCGGAATTGAACATCATTCACTGTGATCTGAAACCTGAAAACATCCTCTTGTGCAATCCCAAACGAAGTGCGATAAAAATAGTCGACTTTGGTAGCTCGTGTCAACTTGGACAAAGAGTGGGTATCTTAGAAAGCACTAATTAGCGAACGCTCTCGCTCCGTCGCCATCCTTTTTACCTCACTCTCTCTCTCTTTCTTTTCGCGTTCGCAGATATATCAGTATATCCAGTCCAGGTTCTACAGATCTCCAGAAGTCCTATTAGGAATACCTTATGACCTCGCGATAGACATGTGGAGTCTGGGATGTATTTTAGTAGAAATGCACACGGGAGAACCTCTGTTTAGTGGGGCCAACGAGGTAAGGACCGAACATCGCTCACGCGGATTCTTTCCAGTCGCGTCGAATCTGTAGCTCTCGATAATTAGTCATTAGCACGAGACGCTACGCCGTTTATATGGCGTTAAGATGCTTTGAAAATAATGTACTCTATTTAGAATGCGCACGTTGCACTCGGTGTATAAGATCTCTGGCAGCGTAAATGACTTCTCGTATGATTCGCAGGTCGATCAAATGAACAAAATCGTAGAAGTACTAGGAATGCCGCCGAAACATATACTGGACCAAGCGCACAAGGCGCGGAAGTACTTTGACAAAGTCCCCACGGATGGCTCGTACGTGCTGAAAAAGTCCAAGGATGGTAAAAAATACAAACCTCCCGGCACGAGGCGCTTGCACGATATTCTAGGTGTCGAGAACGGCGGCCCCGGCGGCAGGAGGATGGGCGAGCCGGGCCACTCGATGTCCGATTATCTCAAGTTTAAGGACCTAATCGTACGGATGTTGGACTTCGATCCGAAAACACGGGTAACGCCGTATTACGCGCTTCAGCACAACTTCTTTAAGAGGACAGCCGACGAGGGGACCAACACGAATGTCGCCGCTGCCAATAGCGCGAGCACGAGTCCGGCAGTGGTGTCGATGAGCCAGGATCACGGTAAGTTGGATCAGTCGTTTGGCGCCGCCCCCATTTTGCCGAATTACTGTGTAACATAGAGGAGAGAAGTACCGAATACGCATTTATGTGCTTCACATCTGAGTTTCTCCGAAACTGGCAGGTTTTCAACGTTGAGAATTGGCCCTTATTCGTGTCCACGTGTAACTCCGTGTCGCACGGGCACCATGATTCAGATTAACGACGGCTTAAGTTGAAAACGTGTCAGGTTTGCATTATGTCACAATAACTGTACCTTAAACGATTAATTGCAGCGAGAAATATGATCTTACTATCAAAGTATGGCTCTATGTCGCTTGATTTCATTCATCATTCATTATTAATATCATATTTGATTACTTCACCTAATGATACATTTAATCCATAGTTTCCTCTGAGTCGGTCTTCTCAGCAAATGGATGCCGCTATAGAAAAGAAAAGTCTCACGACTTTGTCTCTCACTGTCCGCTATCTGTACAGATAGCTTTGTACAAATGTAACAATCAAGAGGCAGGCTAATGTTTAACTGCAATCACATGTTCTGTTTAGGTCGGAAAAGATTTCTTGAGAGCTTGCAGGAATTCCCAACATTTGAAATCGTTTTTCCGAGAGATTTTAAAGAGAAAATAGAGAAAGAGATGAATTTGATCATGATATGACAGCTGTTTTTGACTATCTTTGAGTAAATTGAGCACAAGGTAGATATAAACGGAAACTCAAGACAGACAGTTCTACTGAGAGTTTAGGAAGGAGTTTTGATTTGTGCAGAAAATAAGAAATCCTCCATCCTTTTTCGTTTACAATCTCTTAAAGCGACGTGCTTTCGACTGTCGGCCTTTTCTTAAGAACCGAGATTGTGCGGGCCGAATAATTATCAGGCAACATCGAGGATACTCGTTCCGCATTGACAAATGTTACGCTTGATTCTGCGGTTTAAAGATAATCCCCCTTTTATTAACGGCATCTTTTATTTTCTGCGCAAACTAAACGATACTTGTTGTTGTTGCCCGTAGATATGATGGGGGGACAATACGTGGCTCGATGACTGTCGTATCCGCGGGGCGGCGACGACCTGTCCTAGGCCCCAACCCTAATCTTACTTACTAACATAAGTAAGTTCTGTATCTAACAAACAATCCTACACACGCTAAAAGACTAACGATGTCCCTGATAAAGTCATATCCTGGCCTCGAATGTATTTGCGCGAA
The DNA here is from genome assembly GCF_000949405.1 of Vollenhovia emeryi. Taxonomy (NCBI): domain Eukaryota; kingdom Metazoa; phylum Arthropoda; class Insecta; order Hymenoptera; family Formicidae; genus Vollenhovia; species Vollenhovia emeryi. The sequence continues at coordinate 2,791,395 of NW_011967245.1, read as the reverse complement.
GCTTTGCTTGCTTGAAGATACTCCCTTTTGGGACACGGATTGATATTGCTAGCCCGTGCCTCCTGAACTTTATCGACACGATGTATTAATACGACTAACGTCTACTGTGAGGCCAATTATTCATTATGACGCGAGACTGTCCTTTTTGATGACTATATCTTAGAACATAAGGACAAGAAAAAAGACAAAGAAAATAGCATCATGTCACTGCTGGAATATGTTTCCCTCTTGTCGCGTTTCTCGTGTTTTCGCCCGTGATTAAAAGTGGCAAATTGTTTTACGCGCAAATTGTCGCGTCGGAGGACGAGTATTGACAGAACATATTCCAACTGAAAGTATTGCATCTGTGTTAAGCGACTTTCTGTTTTGTAGAAAAGTTTCTCACATCATTGTCTTCTAGTTTTTTTTGTGCATGCTTTAGCTGCTTGCATCGTGCACTTTACAAGTGCAATGCTGTAAATGGGACATGAAGTTGTAACGTTTCTGTGAAATAAGTCTTGTCTATATCAGTAATATATATGTATATACATTTTATATACATATATACATATATGTATTTACCATTGTATCCCGCCCCCCCCCTCTTCTTGAGTTTGCCTAATGTAAAATCCCAATTGCACATTAAATTATATAATTAAGAGAAGATCACGATGCAAATCGATTACGCGATTACGTGACGATCTCATATCTCCTCAAGTACGCTACTCGTATAACATAATTCGAAATAATTACTTTGACAACTTTGGCGAATCGTTCCGCGAGCATACGCGTTGCAGCGAATGAAATAGAGACCTTGCGTAGGAATTAAGATGGACAATTTCGTAATTAATTATGGTGTGGCGTGTAAAATATCTGTTCGATTGACTTGGCTGTTTGAATTTATGGGGATGGAGAAAAAGAGTAATCGCGACACGCTTGTCCGATGTTTAAAGAAAATGTATCGTCACGTCCTTTCGAGCGTGCGTAAAGGAAAAGTGGTAGCGGTGGAGATTATTGCCTGCAAATGTCCCTGTAGACGTTTGAAATTTTATTTATCTTTATTCCCATTAGTAATTATTCGATTGTAAAAGCTAGAGCGGTTTTCGTGGATGACTATGGCATTAGTGTGTATATATATGTATATCTATATACATATATGTATGTATCTATATCGCGAGAAGATTACATCCCGTTTTCCCTACTGACTTGATCTCTTTTCGATGTCCCAGGACTGGTAACCATGTCGGGACAGGGCAGCAGCAGCAGCAGCAGCGGCGGCGGTGGCGGCGGCGGCGGCAGTCTGCAGCAGATGCAAGCGTCGAGTCTCCCTGGTGGCGGCTACCAGCCCATGGAGTGCGAGTCCTCGCCCCGTCACACGGGCAGCCGGCGTGCCATAACAACGGGCTACCCGTCAACGTCGGCCACTGGGGTGCCCGCGTCCGCCCCGATGTCCATGCAATCCATGGACAGCTCCCTGATACAGAGCTCTCTTGGATCGTACAATAGCCTAATTCTTCCTGGTATACCCCTGCCTGCGATGATGACCTCGCCAATGATTCAGCAGCAGAACTTCTACAACTACGGCTACTCGGCTACTGATACACACGGTATGGTTAGACAGCCGTCAACGGTGTCGTCCGGTAACCAGCGAGATCCAGAGAGAGAAGACAGCCCGATGGTCGGGGTATGCGTCCAACAGAGCCCAGTTGCTATCCACTAAAGTGGCAAGAGAGGCAACTGAACGGTGGACAATACAGCTTGTCGCGAACGTAAGACCGTGAAGAAGATGAGTAGCTGATTCACAGAGACGGCACGCCTTGAATGATATTATCGTGGCATTGACAAGAAAACAAAATTGACAGAAGGAAAAATGGCATGTTGAAACATCTTGGAAGTCGTTCCCCGATGCTGCTTTCTCATCGTAAAGTCAAGAGGACATAAAAAGAAACATGGTGTCGCGATTAGCTTTAACTTCGGCAATGGATTCAAAAAATTTTTCGGACACGTTGGTTTGGCTGAACAATTCTGAAAAACGCAAACGAAATTTCCCGGAAAATCCACGAAACAACCGCAAGTCACAAAGCCCAAATCTCTCTGTGTGTCAAGAGATCATAGAAACGAAAAAGTACCCTAAGCTCGGCGGCGTTAACGATTGTATGAAAAGTCCAACGAGTAGGAGATAATGCGATGGAAAAAAGAAGGTGTGAGAAGGAACCTCTGTTTCTGTTACGTTGCTGAATTTTCGTATTTTTTATCAAGCTGACTGGCCCTATGTTGAGAATGAATATATGTGTCTAACACGGAAGATTGACGAAAGCTTCGAGCATGGACAGACAGTAATGGTCTAGTGAGGATGAACCCAGCTGGCCTCTCGGGTCCTGCCCGATTTCCACAGACACTCTTAGCAGTTTTTAGCAGAAACGGCTGAGCGGAAAACTTTCGGCAACCAAACTGTGTGGCCTAGAGAGCGAAAAAGTGATAATTACTATTATTACCGCGTAAAAAAAAGGGAGGAAAGAGTAAGAATTACCAATGTAAGCATGTACTCCAATAGAGTTTTATACACGATGTCAAGAATGTAAACGGTTTAGCAAGTACTTGCGAGCAAACAGTCGCGTTGACTGCTAGTTATTTGTACAATACACTTAGGTGAATGATAAGAGTGCAGCTTTAGGGTTTAGCTTTTAAGTGTGAGGAGGTAAAACACACACACGTACACACGTACACACACAGACATTGTAAACTCGAATCTTTTATTTACTTTAATGGAAGACAAGGATGTTGCAAACGTTAGTTTGTTGTTGAACAAGGACTTTAAACAAACGAGGTTTGCGCGGCTTAACAATACATATTTATACATAAAAAAAAAAGCAGTAATAAGAAAGTTAAAAAGCAGCATACACGTAAGATCGATCAAGAATGATATAATCATACAAAGAACCTAGATACTTTATAATAAACAATACGCGCGTACTCGCATACACATGTTTCCAACGCCAATCGTCATTGATTTTTGCCGTTTTGCCCCGATGGTCGCTGCGCTTATGCCATTCGCACCATTCGTAATGTAGCCCCTTTATTTATATAGAGGACTCTACTTTTATTCGGCTCAATATTTTAAATCTCCATTAAAATGTGACTCTTTTATTATTTATGTATTGTAAGACTAGATGACGAACAAAAATAGAAATTAATAATTTCTTTCTTATTATCATCAACCATATTTTGTCACGAAACTACCAATTGTAAGTGTAGTATAGTACCTGAAGGCAAACCATTAAAATGCAACCATAATCCCTACCACCCAGATGTTACAAAGGAAAAAAAAGTATGACTTTTAATAGAAAATAATAATATATGCTGTAAAGAGAAAGAAATCTTAAAGAATTATGCATGTTGCTTTTCTGTAATCGCGATAGCAAAATATGGAAATACCAAGTCTGTTTACAAGGTATATTTTATATATTTGCGGCTTTTTATACTCTTCCATATAAAAGAGAATATATGAACGAAGACTTGAAAAATTTAGAGAATAATTTATCTGTATTATGTCACATTTATTGCATTATATATGGGACAAGCGTAATCTTTTTTTTTTGTTGACGGATCTTACCGATTTATTGTTGTTAAATTACTTTTAAGACGTTCTATATCTAATTTTAATTGTTTCTTTTTTGTGGTCTCCGATAAATGAAGCTACATGTGTAATTCCCAATGTAACCGTCATCTTTAACATTTTAATTGCGATGTCTTTTTTTTTGTTTTGTACGAAAATTTTAACGCGTAAATATAAAGCAGCGGCAAAGCAATTTCGTCTGCATGACTGCGACTGTTGTCAAAAGAGCTTGGCCAAAAAGAAAAGGTATTAGACGACCAAGAGAATTCTTATAATGTATTTTCTGGAAAAGTAACGAGTCTCACTATGAAATTTAGATTTGAATTCTTGTTGTATTAGTTGTAAATATATGAGAAATATAAGATACTTTCGAGTAGCTGAGAAAAGTCTAACGTTTCACAAGCCATTCGATCTGCTAAGAATCATTTTATTCGTGCGGCCTTTCGAATGATTTGTATATTTTTATACACCTGCAATACAAGAACATTTGCAGATTACGATTTAACGAGATATACACGAGACATTCTATATTGCAACTCAGATGTTGAAGTTTGTTATACTCGAATTTATAATAAGTTACCGAACGAAAAACAAATTTTCTAACAGTATCTAATAAATAATGGACAAATAGGAATACGAAGCCCACTGACACTTGTACCATAAATGTTTTTATATCGCATTGAGATTTTACGGCAATCGGTGCTTAAGATACATTAAATTTCAAGGGTCATAATGAGTCTGTGTTGTGATTAGATAGCTCGAAAGCAATGCTTAAAATAGATAGATTCACTATGACATAAATAAATATCTAAAGAGAGAGGAGAGCAGCTCTCTGAGGAAAAATCGTCTAAAAAAGGGGGGGAAAAAAGGAGGAAACGTAAAATATGGGGATATGTCGCACCTTACCTCAATGACCTTTTTGATCATTTCCGCAGTTGAAGTTGTACAGGATATGATTTGTTAGGTGTAGAGAGATTAAACGGCGGGACGTTCGGGATTTTCTGTGACAAATTCTGAGCGTCCTCGCGAACAATACCTTGTTGAACGGCAAAAATCAGTACGCTCTATAAATATAGACAATGTGCGATATATATATACATATAAAAGGAATATATACATATAATATTATACATATTATGCATAATATGTATAATATAATAATATGAACGTACATAATGTTATACATTATACATTATTTTATATGTATATATATGTCACGTGCCCTCTTCCGAATTCATCTTGTTACACGCTGTGCTCACTAGTCCCGTCGAGCAACGGTGTTCACGACATTCTCAGAGACAAACATTCGGAGCCACTTTTGGTCGTCGTCCGGGAGCTCGAGTCGCTTCGCCGATTCCGCTTCGGCCGCGCTGACGGCGGTTCTCGCTGATCGGGACGGCACGCACGAGATGCCCCAACTTTGATACCGGATCTCCTCTCCTCCGGAGAGAGGCGCGCACAATCCGAACCACGACGGACTCCTGGGCACAGCGCCGCGTTTGATAAAATGCATATACGAAGCGCATTCGTTCTGGCTTTCGTCGATATTGTTGATTCGTTTTTCTTCTTGTCACCGGATGATTATATTATCGTTTACCTGTAGCAAAGTGATCGATCGGTTGTAGCGGCGCGCGGCCCGCCAAGGAGGGACGACGGAGTGAAAGTACGATGTTCGAGTCGAGTCGCAATTGTATCAATTGACCGTTTGGCAAACTTGAGGCATACACGCGTCTGCCGAGAGCCCTGAGTTATCCTGAAACCCAAAGACCGCTAGACTGACCTAGCTCTCGATCAGTGGGTCGTCACTGAAAAGCAATGTGAATAGTCTCGCGATGGTGCACTTGTAACTGCGATCAGTGATAATCCACCGATTACCTTTGAGAGAGCGGCGAGCGCGATTCTTCGGCGGCACTCGTTATTTATTAATGACCGCGAGGGTCACTTATAGCGTCAGGTGGAGGAGAAGGTCGATCGAGCCGATCGACATCGTTCTCGTCTTTCCACCGGCTGCGACTCCTGAGAAGCAAACTTATCCTCTCGAGGCCATTGCGAGAAGACACCAGGAAGTCCGGAGTCTTATTCCGTAACGCGACCGAGGTCTCCTCTACCTGACGCGACGCGAAAGGAAGCCGGCGAGATTCGCGCGGGGGTCACACTCGGTGACGTACCCCCTTGGCGGACCGTGGGTCCATTTCCTTTTTTAATTTTTTTTTTATAGCGAAAGGACGCCGGCGTGTCCAGGTCGAACAAGTTTTAGGGGAAATTGTTTCACGGGTAGCGTACGCGCGGGTAGGGTACGATTCTCGAATCGGGGGGGGGGGGAAATAGCAATTTAAAACGCCGAGTGGGACGCGCGTCGAACGCGCGAGGCGAGGAAAACGAGAGCTGTGCGAAATAGAAATTATTCTTCTTCCTTTCCTTTCTTTCGTACTCCGTGCGAGAGAGGACGCGGCGAGGTGGGGAGGAGAGGCGGGGATGCGTTTAAAAAACGCGCCGCGCGTGCAAGCGGCCTCTCCCCCGTCGGGGAGAGGGGAAGCCCCGCGGCGAAGCGGGACGGGAACCTCCCCTTTTAGGATTCCTTTCGCTTTCCCGACATGCGCGTTTTTTTTTCCTTTTTCCATCTCGAGTTCGAGAGCCACCGTCTCGGGATGAAGTTGTCCACTCCATTCAACTGTCGCAAAATGCAAAGTATTTAAGCCAATTAGCAGACAACAGAGATGTATACATTTAATAGCGTAAGAACCCGGCCGCGGTTCGTGTTCCAAACGATTTCATTACCGCGTACGCGCACGCATGTACGTGTACACGTACGTGTACATGCGTGCGTGTGTGTGTATATGTACATATGTATTTTTTTTTTACCTAAGACATTAGCTTGATTTACAGAACCGATCATAAGAGAGAGAAAGAATAACGAATTGTATCTCGATTATCATTTCTCTTGGCGCACGCGCGACGTCTTGACGCATCGTTTTTGAATGTTTGTATAAGCGCGAGAGCAAAAAAAGTTTTCGACGAATTTTCTCCGATCATCCGTTGCCCAGCGTGATTTTGAGCCCAGACAGCGCAGATGATTGTTGAGAGATAAAAAGGATTCGCTTTTCTTTTTCTTTCAATTCTTTCTGAATTAGCGTAATCCGTTCGAAACGAACCCGAAGGACTTCCCTTCCGGGGTAGCGCAAGGATTCCATGGAAGTGC
>NW_011967245.1:2727475-2783732 GCF_000949405.1 Vollenhovia emeryi | reverse complement strand
ATCGGCAAATCTCAAAGTTCTTTCGAATATAAAGAACTCCGTTCGAATTCTAAGCTGGAGTGGAGTCTACCCTTCGACATTTCATCGGCAAATCTCAAAGTTCTTTCGAATATAAAGAACTTCGTTCGAATTCTAAGCTGGAGTGGAGTCTACCCTTCGACATTTCATCGGCAAATCTCAAAGTTGCTTCGAATATAAAGAACTCCGTTCGAATTCTCAAGAATGTCTCTAGAGCGGAAATGAAGGGGCGAAAGAATTCGGAGAGAATTCTTTCCCGAACCTCTGTGCTGTCTGGAGAGTCACGGGCCGGCATTTTGTTTTTGTGTGTTTTTTTTAAGCCGTTTTCCTTCCGTGCTTTCGATCGTCATTAGCTTCAAGCTTTGTAACACGGGGAGATCTGTTTTGCCCTCCCGTCTTCAGAAAGACGAAGATGCAGCTCTATTATACGAATAGCGATCCGCACTTGTACATATCGAGGACTTTTCCGAAATGTCAACGAACAACTTGGGCACTGGAGGATTAACGTGTTTCTTAATTTTCGCTCGCCGTGCGGCACGTTGAATCACGTCGCTCTCGGCTGCGGCCGCGGGAGATCCTTCTTCCGGCGCGGGCGCCTCCACGCCCGCGCCCCTTCTCTCGGCGATTACGTTTCGGCTTGCAAAACCTAACGCGGGACGCACGTGCGGCCTTTGAAAAAGTCCGCGCGCGAGGGCAAACTTGAGTAATTACGGAGATCTTTGGAACATGCTGCCGCGGCGGGAGTAAAGTAACCTAAGTTTCCTAACGTATGAGTAAAAGCATTGTGTTCAGAAACAAATATAACTATAATACGACTGACAGAGAAAGAAAGAAAGAGAGAGCGAGAGAGATGCGCCTGAGAGGCAACGCGTGAGCGTCCTTTGAGAATCACGAGCGTGAAAGGGGGGATGGTATCTTGATGTCTCGTTCGACATGTCACCAATCGGGACAAAAAAATATAGGGGATGAATGGAACGGAACGCGAGGGGGGGAGAGAGAGAGAGAAAGAGAGAGAACGCGTGTGTATGCGGGTGTATGCGTGTGTGTATGGGTGAGAGAGAGAGAGAGAGAGAGGAAGCGGAAAAATGTGAATTAAGAAACAAAAACCGGTTTATTAAGATGAAAAAAAAAATAATTAACAAAACTCTATACTGGATGAAGGAAAATGAACTTGTATCTAACGTGTATACATTGTCATAACATTATTATGATGATTATTATAATTATTATTATATATAATAATGTAATTGAAAATTTGAAACGATATTACATAAGGTTAATAATAAACAAAAGCATCTTCACACCTTCTGCCGTTACCTTTTCTTCCGCCGACCCTCGACTTGCGCCGCGGATCCGATTCCCACCCTCGCGCGAGAATCCGCGCGACGGGGTCGGAAGAACTGACCCGTTACAGGCCGCCAGCGGACTGCCAGAAACTGAAAACTTCCGGACATTGGACCAAAGTGTGTAAAATTATGGAAAAAAAAGAGATCTTCCACACTTTTAAAACGGCGGACGCGAATTTTGAAGAAAAGCTGTCGGCATTTGCGCTTCTTGTGTTCGGACATTCGCGCCAATTTCGACGACGAGATCGAGCGATGTATCGTCGATTCAAATTGACCGCCGCGGGCGGCCCGCGGCTGTGCGGTAAGGCGATTCCCGCCAGCCCCGCGGGAGAGGTCGCTCGCGCGGCTGTCGGCGGAGGCCAAACATGTCCGTCTCGCGGGAGAGGAAAGCGTGTCAATTATTAGTGCTTCAATTTTTTTAGCGATCGCAGCTGCACGAATGGCACCCACGTCGAGCTAGCCGCGCGAAACCGATCCACGGCGGCGAGCAGGGGAAAATGAGTTTCTCCGTGAAGAAGACCGGCGGCAGAATGTGGCACGAGGCACGCAAGCAGGAGAAGAAGATCCGCGGCATGCTGGTCGATTACCGTCGCAGAGCGGAGCGTAGACGGGACTATTACGAGAAAATCGTAAGGACGCGCGTGAAAGTATTTCTACCTTGGCGTACCTCGGGACAGCTCGATGCCCCGCGCGCTATTTTTACGGGGAGCGTCTACCTCGGTCTGCCCGCCCCCCCGGTTAACCTTCGTTATTGCTCCTTCCCTCTTTTCGTTCTTAAAATACAATCGCGCGCGAAGGTGGGTCGCTCGGACAAACGTAATGATTGAACGTTCCTGTGCTCCACGTAGAAATCGGATCCTACTCAGTTTCTCCAGCTGCACGGTAGACCATGCAAGATACACCTGGATCCGGCGATTGCCGCTGCGGGCGACAGTCCTGCGAACATGTGAGTGTCCCAGCGGCATTGGCCGTTAGCCGTGAATCGTGCTAATCGACAGCTAATGTCTTATTTTATTCGCAGGATGCCGTGGCAGGGTAACGACGACAATCTCATAGACCGTTTTGACGTGCGAGCGCACCTGGATTGGATACCGGAGCCGTTGGACACCATCGATGTCGACATTCCTCTGACGAGCGAAGATAGACACATCAACTACGAACGCTACCGTATAATCGTGCAAAATGAATTTCTAGGTGGTACGTTGCTCGTCTTTTTTCCCCCCCGTTGCACAGAGATATCTTGTCAGTCTTCCTTGTATCCTCAATTGTGCGTCCCTTCTTCAGTAACTGAAGAAAAGTTTCTTCACCAAATACATTTGGAGGAGCAGTTCGGTTCGTCGACGAAGGTAGACGCGGCGAAAGATAAGAAGAAATCTGCTAACAACGCCGCCATCGGATATAATTATGAGACCGAAGAGCCGATACCGGAACCGGTGAAAACAGTGGATCCAGTTATATCGGAGGAGAAGGGAGACGACGAGGACAGCGATATAGATTTAGGTGCCGCTATTTTACTTGGCGCAACGTCTAAGACATTGTTGAGCGAACAGACCAACACTTGTATTGGCTTTCCCTCCGGTTATTTTTCATAGAGCCCACTGAGACGTATGCGTGTAAATATCAGTAATTTCAACATTTTATTTGTATACAAAAGAGCAGAAGTCAAGGACCGAAGGATAAGTACAATCACAGATCCTATTATAAAAACGATGAACTTTAAGCCGCGATAACTGTACATTTTCAACTGTATATAACTCTAAAGTGAACTCGTCGCTCAATAATGTTCAGGCAATGAAACAATGAGCCGATACGTCTCTGGTCGATAATGTGCCTGGAGATGCTACAAGAACAAAATTTTTTAACGATATATATATTACTTTTTTTTAGACATATGCGTGGACGTGTCGCAAATAGAACCATCTCAGGCACACGAGATGAATTTGGTGGCTCAAAAGTATGGGCTTTTAGGTGCTGATTACTTTAGCTTTTTAACACAAGACTTCGAGGAAGCTGAAACCTTGCGGCAGGCCCGTAAACAAGAGGAGGAGAAAGCTATGTACTCGGTAAGCGATTAATTCAGACTAATGTATCTTTGTACGTTGTATATTATAACTAGATGTCTGAAATGTGTCGTACTTTAATGAAAAAAATAAAAATGTTTTAACGTACGCCTTCTGTTATATGTAATAGGGTCGACGGTCGCGTAGAGAAAGGCGTGCATTCAGGGAAAAGAAGATGATAGGTCGCGTTATGAGTCCGCCTAGGTAATGATTCATTGCGCTTTCGCAACGAATTAAGTGTTTTCTTATCGCTTATACACAAATTCTTTCGATCTCAGTTACGCAGCTAGGGAAAGCCCGGAGTATAACCCTTATAGAAAATCCTCTTCCAAATCGCGGTCGCGGTCCGCATCGCCTGTAAATACAGGACAGATTACTTACATCACGAGCTTCGGTGGGGAAGAAGAGACCCACGGTAGCACATCGCATGTATCTTCGTCGAATTCGAGGAAAGTCAATTATTCGTATCTCAGGCGACGGAGGTCCGACAGTCCTGCTTACAACGACAGAACCGTCAGTAGGAAAATATCCAAGTCCAGGTCGAGAAGTTGTTCACGTTCCGTCAGTAGGACTAAATCGTACAGGACACGTGACAGGAAACGAAGCGGATCTAAGATGAGGCGAGTTGCAACGAAAAGGAACAAAATATACGATACAGTTAGTGTTTTACTCTGTAAGTTTATCTAAGTGCTTGATCTCATCTTAGATCTAGACGAACACGCTCGAGACTTCGGAAGTATACGAGATCGCGTACAAGAAGTCGCTCCAGACGATCACGAACGCGAAGTAAATCGCGATCGCGCTGCAGAAGTACCAGCAGATCGCGATCGCGGTCGGTTTCGCGATCGAGGACAAGATCTAGATCACGCTCACGTTTGAAGAGGTCGAGGAGTTCGTCCTCGAGCAGCGTGTCGGCGTCAAGATCGAGATCCAAATCGCACAACAGGAGCCATTCTAGAGACAGCTATCGGAAAAGACGCTACTCGTTGTCAAAATCAAGATCCAAGTCTCGCTCGAGATCGAAGTCTCCATCGAGATCGAGATCGAGATCGAGAAGTCAGTCTAGCTGTAAACGATCGCGAAGTGATGATAATAAGACACCAGCACTGCCCAGGTAAAACCTGTTCACGGGTTTATTTAAGAATTGAATTGGTGCGACGTATAAGCGTTATAAACTTATTTCGCGTGCAGGTATTATGGCCGACGTGGAAAGTCGTCGAGTCTCGAGCTAGAGCTGTCCGATAATGAAGAAAAATCCAGCGCAGCAACATCGAAGACATCGACAAACGCAAGCGTGTAAGCATTTTATGAGCTAATTTGTTAAGCGTCTTATTATGCGTGAACTGAATTGTTAATATTTCAGGAACAAGCCAAAAGCAGGGTTAAGTACAAATTCTGGTGGCGGACACAAAGTCAGTAAGAACCGTAACGCTTTCTTAGTCACTTAACGCGCTGAGAATAAAGACAGAACATACTTATATAAGTACCATGTCTATATAAGTATCATGTCTAAATGCCTTCCATCTGAACGAAGAACCTCAACAAGCGCGTCTCGTTTTCGTTACGTTACACATCGGTGCCGACATTGTATTCTGTATTTATTTATTTTATTTTTAATTCGTTCCGAAGCGGAATTTTGGCGTGTTGTTAGAGCCACAAAAAATTTGAAATCTTTGCGGGAATCGTTTTACTTTGAGATAACTGTCGCTGTAACGCGAATTCGTGGCAAATTGATCGCTTTGCCATTACCTTTCTTTCATCTGCTCGTAATTGCATTCTAATAATTGCCCATAAAGGAAATTACAAATTTTTTGTGGTACATACATCAGTTATATCCTACAATTAATAATATTGTATGCATAATGGGCACAAGATTTTTTAATTACACCAAGAATATTGAGACCTTTAGCTCTTTCTCCACAGACCTTTAAGAGTTTTATATTTTTCAGTCGTTGAAAATTACACCTCAGGAGCGGCTTAAGAAGAAAATGCAGGCACTGTTAAACAAACAGTGTAGGTTGATGTCTGAAAGAACTACGTACCCATAATAAAAGGCAAATGTAAAATGAATTCTTTTTAGATAAAGCTGACAAGAAAGCCGAGCAGTTGAGAATCGAGAAGATGGAGCAACAGAGACAGGATCGGGAAGACGAGATTCGAGAGATGTCTTTAAAACTTCGCAGAAAGTAAATAATCTTCACCCGAATCGTGAATGCGTCAGGTTCGCCAGCTCGAGTAACGACGTGGATTTTATTTCACTTTTCAGGCAAAGAGAACGGAGACATCGTTACGAAGGCCACAGTTCCGACACGCGGTCTTCTGTGTCCCGTACACCAAGTCCGAGTCGTAGTCCAAGACACCACGCGGCACGTCGCGACAGGCGAGACACGGACGGCGATCGCGATCGGGATAGGGACAGGGAGAGAGATCGGCGCGATGATCGCGACCGGGGTAGAACAGAGTCGCGTAGGAGATACAGAGATTCACCACTTCGTTCGCCGAGTCCGAGGAGCAATCGGTAAAATCTCCCGATTCTGAGTCGCCGGAAGTTGCGATTGCCGAGTTGCACCGACAATTCGTAATTACTGGACATTAGCGATTGTCTCTAACACGTAGTCCTGATTATTAACACACACAGAGAGAGAGAGAGAGAGAGAGAGAGAGAGAGAGAGAGAGAGAGAGAGAGAGAGAGGGAGAAAGACAGACAGAGAGGATTCATTAAGCACAGATCAATACTGATTCGGTGCAACTAAATATAACGACGTAAATTTTGTATGCTACTTAAAACACCATGCCATTTTCCGTTATTCCAGAGGCCTAGTCGACTATTGACTTCAGGACACACGCTTAATCTTCCATCCAAAATGATTTGAAACCGATGTTTTGAATACTTTCCGTTCAGTTGCATTCCTTCCTTGAATCGCTCTTAATGTCCGAAAGAATGGCACGATGGAGAAAAGGTGTACGGACCTGCCGCAAGATTGTTCTAGACATGCGTCGCGAATACTATACAGCGCGACTTAATCTACCTTACGATCAAATGAATGGAGGTATTATCGTCTGCTCGTGTCGATTGACTCGTGATGCGTGCGTGAAAATTTGAAATTGCGCAAGAATAGTTAATAACGCGAGGATATGTTTACAATGACTTGCTTCATACGCAAAGCAGGAAGGAAATCGTGATACATTGTATCACGTAATGTATTATTGTATTCTAGAATTGATGAGTGTATCCATCGCTATGTATCTCTTATTGTTAAATTCTTCTATAATAAAGATGTTTATTTCACAGCTGGGGAAAACGCTGACTACTCTCTATGCCTCTCATTGCCGTTGGTTACAAAAGATAGAAGACTAAGAGATGAAATATTATATATTTATATGTAAACCTGAACAAATTATTTTAAATTTATTGAAATATTGTAGATATGTGAGCCAAGAAATATGTCGCACTATATATGGACGATATGAAACAAGACGGATACCACGCCAGCGTTTTACTTGATGCCGTTTCGAGAGATTGTTTTGCGCGCCTTTGCGCCCACTTTTACTTCTGGAACTGTTTTGCTGCGCATCTTCTGACACTGCCGATAGAGTCACCACTTTGCGGGTGTCCAAACTACGCTTATTTTTTCAGGATTGTGCTGTGAAATTCGAAATTACATTAACGTAAATTATCTGCCAGACATTTACATCAACTTTTCTCACGTAGGCGATGTAAATTTTATAAATCAGATGTCAGAATGCGTAGCGCAGACATGCGCCAAGTGGAAATTTTTTCGGCGGGGTCAGAAGGTGCGTAATGAAATAGTTGCAAAAGTAAAAAAAAAAGGGCGTAAGAGCGCGCAAAACAATCTCCCGAAACGGTATCAAGTAGAACGCCGCTCTCAGGTTTCTCTCTGCTAACATACTCATTTAATTTCAAGTGTAGAAAGTCTAGTGTAGTGTAGTTACAAAGAACAGAAACCCTCCACACAGCTGACTAGCGGCCTGCCACCTGCTAGAGCTCTTTTCCAGTATCGTGTGGTTAAATGGAGTTTACTTCACATAATCGTTGATTTGATAAGAAGTTGTGTAGTCACAAGCTCTTTAATCTGAAGGCTGTCGGGGACGGACAAAATGGCACCAATAAGATTTGCAATTTTAACCGGTAATAGTGCCACAGTAATATATGTATAGCATTTACGAGAAACATTTCAAAACGCTTGTAGCCTGTATGTTGACAGCAATAATATTAAAAGCTCACAAAATATTTTAGTCGTGCACTTGAAGATTAAGGGCCAGTTCCACAAACGTTGGTTAACTGTTAACCAGAGTTCAGTCAACGCCCTATCTTTTTCTATCTTGTTCTCTAAGGGCCAGTTTCACAAACGTTGGTTAACTGTTAACCAGAGTTCAGTCAACGCTCTATCTTTTTCTATCTTGTTCTCTAAGAAGAGACAGAGGACCAGTTAACCTTCGGTTAGCAGTTAACCGACGTTTGTGAAACTGGCCCTAAGAAGAGACAGAGGATTAGTTAACCTTCGGTTAGCAGTTAACCAGAGTTCAGTCGACTTCCTATCTTTCTCTATCTTGTTATCCAAGAAGAGACAGAGGATCAATTAACCATGGGTTAGCGGTTAAACGACGTTTGTGAAACTGGCCCTAAGTATGGTAATATACATATCCCGTGTTCAATGAATAATCTTGTAAAAGACGCAGGCTTGATTGTGGCCTCTGTCAGGAGAATTGACAGATTTATCACACACCGCGCACATTTCTTAAGTTCTAACGATTCTATTGTACTGTTTTAGTAAGCGACACTTGTGCGCGCGGTGAGAAAACCGACGAGAGTGGGCCTGCGTTAAAAGCACTCGTCAGCGGCGCAGATTCGGCAGGGAGTGTCCTTCAAGGAGTCGTCTCTCACACTGCCGTTGTGCAAGATGATGAGGCATCAATAATGGTGGGCTACAGATATTTTAACAGTCGCCTTTGTAATATCGTGATTGTGTGTTATTGGTACGTTCGTAGAGCTCGCTATTGACGTGAAAGATGTCATCTGTGATGCGTAATGAGCAACAAGGATGGAATGACGCCCCCCAGTAGCACAGTGCATTGACCAAACATTGGTTACACGTTGGCCCAATGTCTGGTTATATTGGGCCAATGTTTAGCAAACGCGTTGTGCTACTAGGGGCTAAATAGCGCCGATAGCGAGCTCCCTAAATACACTCTGTGACATCTCCAGGCGCATCTAATCACTTGGAGCGACGAGAATAAAGCCGACGTTATTCTTACCACCGGCGGCACTGGATTTTCCAACAGAGATGTCACACCCGAGGCGACCAAACGAGTCATCCAGAAAGAAGCTCCTGGATTGTCCTCGGCGATGCTCATTTCCAGCCTGAAAATAACTCCACTGGCAGTGCTTTCTCGGTAAAGTTTTCCGACCTGCTCGGTAATTTCTACAAGGTTACAACTTTTGGTATGTTTTCAGAGCTGTATGTGGAATACGTAAGCAAACGCTGATTGTTAATCTGCCTGGTTCGCGTAAGGCCGCGATAGAGTGCTTGACTGCAGTCGCACCTGCTATTCCGCACGCCGTAGATCTGATCCTGGATAATAAAGCAAAAGTTAGAGATACACACGACGCTGTGCAACGTGATGTTACGTCTTGTTCGCACGGTGCTTCGTGTGCACACACGGTGAGGCGCTTTTATTTTATCGGAAACAAAATAAATAAGTTTACACGAAGCTGTGTAATACAATTGGATTATTTCAGATGAATTTCGAGAATGTAGCGACGCGCCTCAGGGAATCCCCATTTCCCATGATTTCTGTTGGCGAGGCAGTGAGGCTGATACGCACGAGTGTAGAGCAGAAAAGAGTTGAATCTGTGAATGTAAAAGACGCCCACGGTAGGATCTTGTCCGAGGACATATATTCCAATTGCGACCTACCGCCATTTCGAGCTTCCATAAAGGATGGATACGCGGTGCTGGCAAGCGATGGGAAAGGCAGAAGGAAGGTGTTGTGTGGCGTGAAAGCAGGGACTGCAGTAAGTCGCATCAACAGATGCTCAGCGCGAGAGAAAGGAATAAAAGAAAACTTTTTTAGCCCACTCTGGTGTCTCTTGAACCTGGCACTTGTGTACGCGTGAACACTGGAGCGCCTATTCCTGACGGTAAACAGTTGTAAATTGCAATTGTTGATTCACTTACGGTGAAGGACTTACTTCATCTTTTCTTTTGCCCGATTGCAGAAGCAACTGCGGTTGTGCAGGTCGAAGATACAAAACTAGTGTTAAAGAGCTCTGACAGGACGGAGGAGAAAGAAATTGAAATAATGACTGAGCCGAAAGAAGGACAAGATATTAGGTACAAGATTCATTAGACGCCGTCGTTCGAAACAGTTTTATTTTATTCGTGACAAAATTGACTTATTTGGTTATTTATTTATGTGTTGTTGAAGACCTATTGGTTGCGATATAGAAAAAGGAAGTTTAGTGTTGAATGCATACACGTATATTGGTGCGGCGGAAGTAGGACTCCTGGTGGCTTGCGGCTGCAAACTCGTTTCAGTTATCAAACCTCCCTGCATAGGTCTGTTGTCCACTGGAGACGAATTGCAAGAAGCTGGAGAGCCTCTGAGACCAGGCCAGGTCTATGACAGCAACAGAATAACTTTAGTCTCGCTATTAAAAGAGAGTGGCTTCGATTCTTTGGATTTCGGAATTGCGGTTGACAAGTATGTAAAAAATTTATCATTCCTAGCACACGTACGTTGTGTTATTTTCATTTATTAATCTAGTGATTATAAATAACTAACAAATTTCATTGTATTAATATAATTATCTTGCAGCGCAAAGGATATGATAAACAAAATCGAGGAAGCTCTAAAAAAAGTAGATGTACTCGTGACCACAGGCTCCGTGTCGATGGGCGATAGAGATTTGTTGAAGCCTATTTTAGAGACGCATTTCAAGGCTTCTATACATTTTGGTATCTTTTCTTTGCTCTTTGACCATCTCTATATTAATGTGTGTATGTAAACATATTTCACATATGAACTATTAAATGTATTCCTCCAGGACGCGTAAATATGAAGCCGGGAAAGCCAACGACGTTTGCAACGTGTACGTTTCTAGGCAGAAAGAAATATTTCTTGTGTCTGCCAGGAAACCCGGTGTCCGCTACCGTTACTGCGCATCTATTCCTCTTACCCCTTTTGAACGAGATGCGCGGCGACTTTTCGAAACCGGTCGCAGTGCAAACTAAGGTTCATAAGAGCGTCTTTATTTTGTAAAAAAAAACAATAACGTGCGCGATACATGTAAAACGGCGTTCTAACGTTACAGTTAACGTCGTCGTACAATTTGGATCCGCGTCCCGAGTACGCAAGAGCGATCTTGAAATGGGACGACAAAGAGACGCTGCCGGTGGCTTACAGCACGGGGAATCAAATCAGTAGCAAGTTACTCAGCTGCAAAGGCGCCAATGCACTTCTGATGCTGCCTGGGCGAACGGCGGGGAAGCAAGTTTTGAACAAAGGTGACGTTGTGCCAGCGATGCTCATTGGCTTTAAACAACCTTTATTAGATTAGATGCCAATGAAGTTCTGATCAGAGTTTCATTTAATGTACAAACTTATTTTGTATTGTAATATCAACGGAAAATTATTTTGGGGCTACTCTTGGACACATCACCTCTTCCTCGGAACAAAAAGGGACGAAACGTGGTGTAATAAACTAATAAAATAACTAGCCAGTTGGGTTGACTACAAGTTTCCCGTCTCAAAGTTAAAATCGTTTAGACACTAAACATCCTGCCTTGGCTCTTATGTCCTTTGTTCCTTTGAATTGTGATTAAATAAATAAAATAAAATAGGAAAAGACGACACCAGTCAAATTGTCGCATTGCTACTCAGCCGTGATCTCGCTGGGGGTGAAAACAGCTTTTCTTGTTAATTTTTGGGAGGAGAAAGTGGGAAAAAACGGTTTTTTTGGGGGGGTGGCCCTTCCATGGGCGGGGGGCACGTCATCGATACGAACCACAATTGATTACTCCACCTCCAAACCGTTGCGCGCGCAATGAGCTTCGTTCTTTAATATAATTGGTCGCGCTTTATCCTTGAACTAGTTTGGTTTGGCCACGCGCAGTTGTGCGTTCCGATAAAAGATCCCGGGGACACGATTTGTGTAAATCTGCGAGTTGAGAGAACAGGTAGGATAACAAATGACCTCTTACCACGTGCTTTCTGCGTGCGTACATTTGAATTCCCGTCGATATCGCTCGGTCCAAAGCGAAACGGGAGAAGCAACTCGGCCCCTCTGGAATTAGGAATGAAATTTGTGCTCTGAAATCAAGTTCTCGGTAAAACAGCCGCACCAAAGGATTAGTCCGTCTTTGTTCTTCTGTTATTTGTCCCGTCTTGATTTGCTTGGCTCTTATTGCCGTGCTACGTTAGAGCTTTCTCTCTCGCTTTCGTCGAGTAAGTATCTATTTCGTTTCAAATGTGGCGGGTGGGGGGGGGGGGCTTGAAAAACATTCGTCCATTTTGTATGGTATCGATGGCCCAAACTGGGAACAACCAATGAAAATCTGCGTCTCTTTCGAAGATCGTCCTCGCCATTGGCTGTCGCTAGTTAGCGATACCGAAAGGCAAGTCGATTGCAAGTTACAGAATTCCCGTACAGTTCGATTACTCCGATTGAGTCCGATCGAGAGCCTAGGTGGTTCAAGTTAACCTAGACCGCGGTCTCCGCTCGACAGTTGACGCTGCAGATCGTAGTTAGCGTTGTTCTTCTTCATTTCATTAAACGGAAAGAGAGAGCAGCACTTTTAACATCAAGTGGCTCGTAAAGGGCGCGCCGCTCCCCGCTTAACAGGTTGCCGCAACATAACCAAACATAAGAGGCCCATCAGCTTCGCCCACGCTGAAAGCGCTCACGATAGTTTTCGTCCTCGTCGGGAAAGATGCCGAAGAATAAAGGAAGGAATGCATTCTTCTTCTTCATGGCCGATTGGAGAAAGCGCATGGAGGCGCAAGGTTACAGCTTTCCCAACGGGTTCAGGGACGTTCAGCAGGATCCAGATTGTAACGAGGAGTGGAGGGTAGGTGTTTACGAAAGTAGCGGCCGGCAGTCTCGGCTTCTGGCGTCCGCATTAAGCTGGCCTCCCGGCGTTAACTAGACGCTGAATTGCGAGCTCAAACTATTGGGCAAGAAAGTGATGGAGCGAGGGGGAAACCGCTTAAGGCATTGTGGTGTACAGATTTGCGGCATTACTGGGCATTTTTTGGGCATTACGTCTTGCTGGGGCATTATAAAGATAAAATAAGATACAATAAGATAAAAGAAGATAAAACAAGATAAATAAGATAAAAGAAGATGATAAGATAAAGTAATGCCCACTGGGCATTAGTGGGTATTGGTGTACAAGATTTTGGCCAGCGGTTTCCCCCTCGTGATTGGGCTTAAGAGGGAGGAGGGGGGGATTGACTTGGCTTTAGGTTTTTCCCAAGGGGGAAACAGCCTGAGGGCATTGTACGGATTTGCAGCATTACTGGGCTTTTTTTTGCATTAGTTTGGGCCTTGCTGGGGCATTATAAAGATAAAATAAGATAAAACAAGATAAATAGGGTAAAATAAGATAAGGTAATGGGCACTAGTGGACATTGGTGTACAAGATTTTGGTCGGCGGTTTCCCCCTCGGTTTTCCCTTTGCCATGAAAATATTGTTAGTAATAATTAGTAATATGTAAATTGGGAGAGGGAATAGACTACAATTAGACACCAATTAAAGATTAGCACTGAGAAATTATTAGCAAGACATGGACAACATGGTTTTGTTGCATTCTGAGCACATGCATTGTTAAGATATTATTTGCTAAGTTTTGTATTTCTTAACAAATGCTATATTCTCAATACATGCTGCATTAATTTTACAATCTTGTTAAAATGAAGCAAGAATTTTAGTATTTGTGAGAAGCATAGATGCGCATTGTTTTTTTGGCAGGGAATTATGTAGCATTAGCGACTGCAATCGTTGACGAATGTGTAAAGCTTATTTGCTGTCAAGGATTTTAATGAAGTTTATTACAAAATTAACATTTCAATGTTTAGAATTATTGTACTTTATGGCAAAGATATAATAAAAGAGTTTTTTGTCAATAGAGTTTAACTAAGCAAGAAAAAGGCCCGTACGAAGCTATGGCCAAGAACGATAAAGTCTCGTCGCAGATAGCAGCCAAAGGCAAAAGAACGACACTTGGAGAATCAATAAGTATGCTCGAGCAAAAACAGAAGGAAGCGGAGATGTTTATAAAAAATATGCAGGAAAATATAAAAGTGATAATCAACTCTGCGGTAAATCTGAATTGTATGTAACGTTATATAATTGTAAATTATTGTAAGAACTCATTTGAAAGTAATGTGTTGACACATTTGACACTTTTTACATTAATTTCAAAGGTTTTGATTTTTTATTTAAAGATGCAGAAGTAAAAAAAAGAATAGCATGTTTATCAAACTATATCGTAATTTGTGTATAAAGTTTAGCAAGCTGAATAAAAATTTTCTCCGCTTGGATTGAAAATCTTTGCAAAGCAAAGCAATAATGAGACTCAAGTACATTATGCGTGTAATGTTGATTATGCAAACGTAATATTAAATTATTAGATTAAACAACAATTTTTTTATTGCAGTTGTGCCACAACTGAAATTTTGTTTCGTACACGTTAACTGGTTTTTCTCCAAGATTGTTAACAACACTAATGAATATTTTCCGGCCGAATATGCATTTGGAATTTTTTCGCTTGAGAAAGGCATAGAGGATGTACATCATGTAATTGTTAGCGCTCAGATTCCATTAGGATATAGACGGGAAGCAATTGAGATAAGTCAGAACTCTCACAAGATACCGATAGAATATACAGGTGGAGAGACTGACTTTGCTGTTATGTACGACAAATTGGTGAATTTCCTAGAATCAAGAAAGGTTGTGGATCAATATCCTTATCTGTATACAACAAGAGATTGTATACAAGTAGTACGATCTTTTATGGGCAAACTGAGCAATGCAGCACGTAAGTGCACATTTACGAAATATTTTAATAATTCCATATTTAACAACAATGTAAGTATGATTACTTTTCCCCCTTTTTTTATTTGCTTACAAGTGTGGGCTTCTTAGATGGTAATTATATTGAAAATCGAGTACCAAAAGATATTTTTATAAGAATAAAGTAAATAATTTTCTTTGGACTTTTTTCCACAGTCAAAAGAGAGACATTTATGTCTTAGGTGCATCTTGTACTAATACATGTTATTTAAATAAATTTTCTCTTATTTTAGAACAAGATAGAGAACAGTTTAAAATTTATGAGTTGGAATCACTGTTTACACATTTGGCGAAGGAAGCCTACAAGAAGAGGAACGATCGAGTAATAGAGCATATTCCTGTTTATGCTGAAACTATGTTCACGCGCTTTACATATATCTTTGATAAAGGATTTGAGTGTTATGTAGGTAATTTTATTATCTCTTAAATTTATCATAAATTATTATAATATTTCAAAGTATATATTTCTAATGTCATTTCGTAATGTTTAGTTTCACAAATATGTTGATGGAGGGACTGAATGGTGCAGTAAATGTAAGCTGCAACACTGGACATGGACACTGTGCGATGAGTTTTGTGAACCGTTTGGAATTATTATGAAGCCAGGAATACATTGTACTCTTAAAAATTCTGAGGCTGATCTCTCTAGCATGGCGAGCTTAATTAATAACATTAAAATCAATGATGCACCATCTACATCCGTGCCTAGTGACATGTTGTCTATGACAGGCGTAAGTATAAAATATATTAAATACCACTACTGCTGGAATTTATGCACAAATCGGTACATTATGTATGCTTATTCAAACAGTTTTTACAAAATTAATAAAATGTACTTAATACAACAATTGTCAATGATTTTAATTGATTATCTTGTTATAGGTAAGCGAACAACACAGATTGAAAGTTTCTAGTAGGACATACGAAGAAAACCTACGCCGTCGAAATGAATCTAAACCAGTAGAAGTTATTGATTACAGCAAAATGTCAAGAGAATCTGCCAGCAAGCCCATTGGTGAACCTGCTAACAAGTTTAATGAGTTTGAAGCTGCTGCGGCTAAGCCTGTTGAAGAAAAAAAATATGGGTCGAAATACGTATGTATTCTTATATAATCTTTACTACATTATACAAATTGAAAGATCTGCTATTGTTCACTAATTTTATATTTTTTTAGTTAAATGAAATGCCGTTGCGACCTCCGAATATAAATCGTAAGTTTTGCTGCATAACGTATTATAACGGTTCATATTTATCTTATATGTATAAATAATTGTTACTAGCATTCACTTCCACGGAAGATTTTCTTGTAAACGACGATGAGAACTTTCCTCCTATTGGTAAGTTAATATTATGTAATAATGTACAGTTTAATTCTGGTTACAATATAGGTTAATTCTGAAAGACCGTTCATTAATTACATAGCGTCGTGTCTTATTAAAAACTGAGTCGAGAAGTTTTAAACCATTTTTCTCTATAATGCTTAATAAAAAAATTGTTAAGTAAAGTCGAATGAACCACGCGCCTAGTAGTGTATGTCGCAAACTACTAAACATGCGGCTTGACGTGCACCCGGTTAAAGATCAGCGCTAATTCGTTCGAGTTTACTTGATAATAATTTATTAAGCATTATAGAGAAAAATGGTTCAGGACTTTTCAACAGTTTTTAATAAGAGACAACGCTATGTAATTAGTGGGCGGTCTTTCAAAGTCACCCTGTATACAATTATATATAGCATTATTAGGAACAATTGAATGCAACTTTTCAATTGTATTAATTACTCGTGAATAATTAAATGTCTACATGTGTAGGTGGACGAGGTGTAGCTCTAAGATCTCGAATACAAAACGCAAGAAAGGTTCCTTTGGGCAAAGGTAATGTTTTATTATCATAAATTTATTATGCGTGTTACAATGAGTGATCTCATTTATTAAACAATATACAAATAACATTCTGTATGCGAATTTTATTCCAATTTCTTTATAGGACAAGGACACGCATAAGCCAAGTATTCGGAGGAATGCAGACATGATATATACAACTTGATGTAACTCTAACTAAACATTTCAACGTTGCGTTAAGAAAATTCATAATTTTTATTATAATCATTTATTTTATAATGAATAGTATAATAATGCCAAAGAGTTTTTTTTTTTAATTTGACAAGTACTTACAAATTTTTTGATGTGCATATCGAATATTTATCTTGAAACAATAAAATATATACATATATCTTGTTTGTAAAATTTACATTGCTTAGGAAAAAGATGATGTGACATTTTTCTGATATAAACTGAGCAATACTATTTCACAACAGTACGTGTGTGACGATTTTTTGTTTATTTTTTTTCATATTGATATTTTTTTAAGCTAATAACGACTTACTGCTAATAGAATACAATATGGATCAAGAAAATTATTTGTCATGATACAAGTAAAAAATTGATGAGAACGAATTTTTGTAATATTTTCTTGGCATATTCTTATTTTGAAAATATCTTTTGGTTTGTGTAATATAAAATATAATTTTTATGTTGCAATTTAGATGTAATTATCAATAATTGTTACCTACAAGATAATAAAAAGTTACTTTCAGCATAAAATGAGAATTGTTATTCTACATATGTAATAAAGTGGTTAAATAAGTACTGTGATTTAAGAGCTCCCTAATTTTTCTTATTTCAACATTTTAATATTCCCAAATATTTTCTTTATATATAATTGGAATTTGTTATTTCGCAATTATAATGCGATTTGTTATTTCAAATATTAATTAAGAAGTTTTTGTGTATGCAATGAGTTGGAGCATAGGCTGGCACGTAAAAAGAGGCATTCTATATCCATACTTCCGAATTCCTATTGACTTTTTGAATTAAATCTTTAAACTTATTTTGCTTTTTAATATTGTTTCTATGACATTCTGAGTTCTATTGAAATATTGAATCTATCTGAATATATCAATTTTTATATTAAATGTGTCCACATTTTCGATACTTTGAAAATCTACATTCTACTTCTCGCTTTTGATACTTTGTGCAATGTCGTTATATTTCATATCACAATCGAAGAGTGGGACGAATTGTTCTAAGTATATCTCTTGCTATATGACTATTGTGTAAGATATTTTACAAACTATAAAATATCGCCAGTTTGATATGCTGTAGAATTTTGATATAAGAAATCTATTTGCTAAAGTAAATCCGAGATAATATATAAATTTCAAAAATTTTTATCGAAGCATTAAAAATGCAATTGATACATTGATATCGCCAAATATATACATGTGTTTTTAAGAGGTAAAACATTTTTCTCCCAAGACTTGTTTTTTTAAATGAAATGTATGTACTTATGTACATTATCTCAATAAGTTATTGTTTAGCAAGTTATACATTTTTTAAGTATGTATCACGAAGATACGAAGACTTGAAATGTACACTGCTGCTTCATCAACGACTCATGATTATGAATTAATGTAAATAATTCTATCTTTTATACGTTGACGAAATTGTTTAAGGAACGGAATGAAACTTTTTACTTGGATTTAAAGATCTCTTATATAGATCAAATTAAAGACAGATTACGGATCGATGAGTTGGGGGTAAAACTACATGAAATTAAATAGGAAGAATACTTCATTTATGTTTTACTACAAGCTCGTATAAATACGTACATAACATAAGAGTTTGATAATCGCTTAGCGGAAGATACAAGCGTATGTTTGACAGTTATCATGTACAAAATTATGTTTATCATATATGTATATATATATAAATACATACACTCATGCATGCATATGAAATTATCCTAATTAGTCCTTGTGTGATCGTTAAATATAGGTGATACAGTGATTCGCGGGCGCATAGGTGATTGGGAGAGGGTTCGTGTCTCGTGTGTGAGCGAGGGATTACCGTATTCAGAGGAAAAGCCGAGGGAGGTCCGTGATGGTTGTCGCCGTAAATGCACGCGGTACATGTCGTATTTTGGTAAGGTAGCCCGTGACGAGCGGTTATTTGTGATAATTATTGTGCGGTGGCAAATATTGATTGCTAGCACCGTCGCCACCGAAGCCGCCTCCAAAACCTCCGGGTCCGCCGAAGCCGCCACCTCTGCCTGTTGACCATACATAAAAAGTTAGTAATAATCTTTGCTAATTATATTATATATAAAAGTTTTACGATCACATGGACATCTAGACAAAGCTCTTTTAAATTAAACGACTCGTGTATTAATTTTATGTTATTATTAACATTTAATTAATCTAATTAAAAATTGTACGTACATACGTGTTGAACTGTCTTACGTTTAACGTCGCATTATCGTTTTGATGATCGAGAGACATGTACTCATCAATGCAATTTCATATAATTTCGCGCACGTATTTATACACACATACATACATCTATTATTGTATTCTTCACGATATCCTTACGGAAAAAACACTCAAGTTTTGAGTATTAACACTCAAGTTTTGAGTGTTAACACTCAAATATACTGACCTCCTTGATAACCGCCACCTTGATAGCCACCTCCTTGGAATCCACCTCCCTGGTATCCACCTCCTGGGTATCCTCCTCCTGGGTATCCTCCACCACGAGAATACTGAGCCTGTCCTTCGTACTGAACCTCCGCGTTGTATCCATTCACATCGTCCGCCATGTACCGAACGATTTGCGTCCTCGAGTCCGGCAACAGAACTCGGTACTCTCCTTGAACGACGTTACCGTCGCTGCTCTCGTGCTGAGAGTAATCGTTGCCACTTGGTGGATCGACGACCTCGTATTGGAAGCTGTACGGCTGCGGCTGCGAAATAATAAACTATCGTTGCATACACAGCAAACGAAAAGGCGGTGAGGAGCCGGAATAATGTCTGATTCATTAACGTATGAAGAAATAAAAAGTATTATCTCATCCAGAGATTCTCAAGCTCTCCTAGATAGAAATATTTTTGAGCTCTACGCTGCTCCAACGTTATCATTTCTATCCATTTTCACCAACGTCGTTTAACTTTGATTTTAGTTCACTCCTTTGTCTCTTTCCCCTTAGGCCCGGTTTCACCAAACGTCGCTTAACTTTAATCTTAGTTTAATGCATGTTTGTCTCTGTCTGAAGTAGTTGGAAGTTCTAAACAGTTGGAAAGAGACAAAGCACGAATTGAGCTAAGCTTAAAGTTAAGCGACGTTGGTGAAACCGGACCTCAGGAAGACACAGGATGAATTCAACTGAGATCAAAGTTAAACGGCGTCATCGAAAACCGAGATAACCCTAGCGGAAAAAATTTCTATAAATAACTACAAAAAAAATTGACTTGAAATAGAAATTTGTAGAAATTTTTATATCTTCGTTGAAACATGAATTTTTTTGTAAACATATCTACGAAATAGTACCACAAATTACAATGTTATCAAATCAAGAAATTATTGCAAGTAGTATTTCATGAAAATGTACAATTTTGTAAAAATTAGCACAAAACTTTACTAGTTTTAAAAATTTGAGAAACAACAAAATCTTGAAGAATTAAAACATCTGCTTACTTGTAGAGTATTGCAAAAATTAACAAAGGTGTTCCAATTCTAGCATTTTCATGTTGATTTTTATAACACTTTTTACATTTACGCAGAATTTCTTAGATTCTGGCAGTTATATTTTATAGTTTTGTAGAAACTTGTAGAATTATTTCTGGCAGGGAACTCTGCTAAATTTCAAACCTGTACGAATGAATACCTGAAATGTTAGCGGTATCACGATGCGAGGTAAAGAATTTGGAAATATGTTTTTAGAAGATCAGCTATGTGGGAGTCGGAAGATACATCGAGGATCAATTTACCCTTCCGCCGTCGCGTCCGCCATATCCATGTCCTCCTTGGTATCCGCCGGCACCACCGTCTTGGTACCCACCGCTGCCACCCTCGCCGAACTGCGGATGTCTGTACGACGGTCCTCCTCCGAATCCAGCTGCACCCGGCCTGCCGAAAGAGTCACCACCGCTCCCGGGTGGACCGTAAGCCTGGCTGGGTCTGCCTCTGTAGCTGCCGATGCCGAAGTCACCGCCGCGGCCGCCACCCCCGAAACCTCCGGCGTCACCGGCGTATCCTCCACCGAAACCACCGCCGCCGCCCGGTCGGTTGTACTGATACCCTCCGGCACCTGCGCCACCCCCCGGCAGGAGGCCCGCCAGGACGTCGCTGCCGATGCACGACAGCACCAAGACCAGCTTGGCTAACTGCAATCAGAGACGGAGATTCTGCGGCTTCGCGACAAGATGGGTGAGTAGAGCGAATTACAATGGTAATGAAGGATCGTTACGTCAGATTAATATACAAGTCTGCACGCTTACTACGCAGTTTCGCTCGAAGATGCAAATCTGCGACGATAGTAAAGGCGGACCAATTAGGACGAATGCGGATATCGGAGTCGCTTCTCGATGGCAAAATTAATAAATGCGTAATCATTAAAATTGCTGACAACTTGTTTGCCAAGTATTACGAAATCGCTGGAGAATGATGATTGTATCATTGGCTTCCGGCTCGTGAATCACTGCAACTTTTTATTCCGAAGGAGAGTGTACGCGGCGCCGATTGGTCATCTCGAGGGAGATGACCGGAGGCGCCGAGGTATTGCGGGGCCAAGATGGCGGGCATTGCGGTGTCCGCTGCGATAATCGCGTGTTACTGAGGGAAAGTGGGGCACAATCAGGCATCCCTACGTTATATGCGGTTGTACGTTCGGCATCACGTACCGAGGGAAAACCTTACCGCTCTATCGATGCGGAATCTAGTCTCGATTACACTATTATATCGTTCGCGATATAGAAACGTCGTGGATTTTATCATATTATTGCCAATTACGCGAGCGTCTTAAGTTCCAGATAGCGCAAAAGATGCTATCTCAAAGGCTCTCTGAGTCTTCTTCGATTTTTTTTATCTCAACATTTCATCTCTCCGTATGCAATTTGTTGTGCGATTAATTATTAAATTTCTTAATCGGGAGGGGGAAAGTGGGGGCTTTTGCCACAACATTTATCGCGGTACGTGGGAAAAGGCAGAATACACTGCACATATGTGACCGGGATAAGTTGCAACATTTGTCATAAATGTCGCACCTTTCACGGCTGTGACGCGTTGTCACCAAGTTGAGAGTCATCGCCGGGCACAATGGAAGATAATTGCAAATCGTGTTGCATACGCGCATCACAAGCGATTTATAAGAGTCCAGATTAGCGATCACTGTTGCAATTTATTCCCGTTACAACTACTTCCATTTTCTTCTATTAGGCAAACTTAAAAGCTGTCCGTTACGATTGCCTGCTCATTCACACTTTATCAAAGATATTTTGTTCGTGAGAATAATGAGAGAGAAAGGCAGCTGTAACAACTTACAGACACTAGATACTGGATAAATGCTCGATTACAAAGACCCTTTTGATTGCGCGTTTTTTTTTGTTTACGTGCAAGAAAGAGAGCCGTCTTTGAATCTCCCATTGTTTATCGGGACAACGAAGTGTTGTAAAGTCACTATCGTTAAGACATCTTCAAATGTAACAAACAAATTACGGAGTAGAATTAAAACTCTGACGACGAAGATGCGTCGCAAATAGGCCGCTCCCGATGACGCTTTTTTTATTCTTTGCAATCGAAATAATACGGTAAAGGAAATTCGTTTCTTTTGCAAAAAGAGAGAATTCTACAAAGAAGTAGAATAATTTGGGAACGACTGGCGACCAAAAAATTGACGCAACGGATGGGAGAAGAACGTTTTACTTGGTTTTCCGCAATAAGATCTAGCAACATATTTAGAGTTAGGAAATTAATTGGCTACCGAACCCGTCGGCGGACTAGCGCATTTTGCAGCGGAAAGGGTTAAAGCGATCCGCCGTCGCACGGCGATACTATCTGCTGGCCTACCTGGTGGCAATTCATATTGCTGTAGGACCGAAGACACGAGGCGAACTGAGAAGATGATCCTCCGGTGAGTTTATATATCGCGCGGACCCTTTGTTACAGTTTATCCTTCGTACTGCATATCCATGTATTAACCGACGTATTAGAATGACCGGCCGCACTGTGGGAGGGTGTGGGAGGCGGAGAGGTGCGCATCTTCCCTTCACTCTGCGTGATGCATTATGGGAAGAGATAGCCCCGTTGATGACTGAAATGGCTTTAAAATTTTAATTGGGGCTACGCACGTGACTTTCGGTTTCTCGAGCGGGTCATCCCGCGCGGTGGAGCACCGGCTCCGCGTCCGGGAGCACCGCGGGATCGATTTCCGACACGCGAAGGTGCACCCGCTGAAAAAGAAACGAAATCCGAATCGCCGACGCTTGACGTGAGACGGGTATCGAAGTTAACGAAATACGCCGCTTGGGGCACCTGGGAGACGCCGCTTGGACGAGCCTGATTGATCGGATTCAATTTCCCCGCGAATAAAATTAGCTGGAAGGTAGTCACGTATTTGACGTTCGGGACGAGGAAGAGTTGTTCGCGCGGTTTATGTCATAAATAATTAAAATTATTATTATACCGCGAGTATCTGGGGATATCTCGCGTTGTATTATTTTCATACCGAACGTACGTCGTATGTAAATCGACGAGAATCGACAGCTGGGCGTGAAAAAAGTGACAGGATAGTGACAGGAGAGTGAAAGGTTTGGCATACTTTAAATCTGCAATTATGATTACTCGAGCATTTTCTTACATGTACGGAATATAAGAATTACGCATGGATATTAACGCGTAGGGAATTAAAGCGTGACATTGGCGTGCGTGAAAGAGGGGCGAGAAAATTAGGTGCGATATCTTCAGCCGATATCGCGTATCGCGCGCGAAATTAGAGCCTGAAATCGAACATTTCAAATTTCCACAGCGATTTACCGATGACACGGCCTCGCTATAGGCATAATTTCTATGCGGAATACATCGCGTAGGTACATATACATCCGCAAAAAGAAAAAGAATGACGCGTCCGCATTCCCGCGGGCTTTCAAACATATTACAGCACAACGCGGAGGGGATAATTAAATTGATTCGTCAGGAGGTGATAGGCCAAAGAAAAAGGGCAAGGGAAAAAAAAGAAGAAAAGACTCCCGAGCGCCGAGCTTTTCAAAACTATCGCGAATCATCGTCGGACAGCGTTGGGCAATCGCGAGCCTCCGTCGGCGCGGACGCGCATTTTCGACATCGTGCTCTCCGCGTAATAAAAAGAATCCCAGGCACGTGGCGGCGAGAACGCGTCCGACGCGTTGCACGCGCGAGGCAAGAATGCGATTGCACACATGCAGTCGCATGGAGGCAGGCGCTAGGAAAATTCGCTGGTTGCATCTGCCGGCGGGCTCCCCGCGATCCTCGACACATTTTCCCGTCCGCGGGGAAGCGCGCGCGAGATCCTCCGGGTCCCCCCTTTCACCCCCGCCGCGGCCGATTCGATCCCGAAGACGGCCTTCGAAATGCGACGCCGCACTTTCGAACTGTCTGATCGGATGGAAAAAAAAGGAGCGCGCGCGCGCAGGGCAACGCTGATCTCATCCTCCGGACCCGAAGTGTATCGAACCAATTACCGAGTTTGTAGTTACGAATGAAAGGTGGACGTGAAGAAATACGCCTGCCGGTAATCGGACCAAGTGTTGGCAGAGAGACGCGAGGATGAGTGGGATATAAATCCAATCTATTCGGTATGCCCGTCGCGCGAGCCGTTTAGATCGCGAGAGGCGCTTGCTCCGATCCGCGGTAGATATAGAGGCGGCTCGCATAAATCTCGGTGGCGACGACTTATGCAAACGTTTAACAAATTTACGGGTAATCCGACGTCACCCGAGCCGCGAGCGCGAGTGACGTCTCAATACGGCAATTTTCGCGATTAATTTTACGGTTTAATATCCCCCGATATGTACTTTTTGAGTAAATCGTGGCACGCCCCCCGATGAAGATTCCATCGTTTGGCAGTTAAATGGAACCGACAGATTGATTGATGATTGTCTGAGGTTTCTTTGTAAATTAATATTCGCGCTGACTGCTTATCGCTTAATACTTTACGTGCAGCGCTTAACCCTTTCGTTCCCGCTGTAGCCGTGTTGCAAATTATGAAATAGTAGCGAATTCGGCAGCTTGCGCTAGTGCGCACTGAGTGCACACTTTTAAGAGTTGCACCAAGGTTTTTCAACACGGTTGAATTTGTGTTAAATTTGACAGATATCACATGTCCCAAACGGTCCACACAAATGTTAATTTAACATAATATGGATATGTTAAATGATCACACTAATACTCTGTTAATATTTTAACACAAAATAAATGCAGATCTCAAAATAATTTGAAATAAATTTTGTGTAAAATTAACATATTTTTAATTACATAATGAATTTTTTTTAATGTAATCTTTACATTTTACAGATATAATAAGTCAAATGACGGTTCGAAATCACTTTCACTTATAGAATAAAATCAAAATTTTTTCTGTAAATCGTAACAGATAAATCTTTTGTCACTAATAATATAAAACATATGTATTGTGTAAGATTAAAAAATAAGTACACATTGTGTTGTTTTAACATTTCTTTCAGTTATTTTAATAAATTTACATTTGAGGCTAATTAACACAATAGCAATACGTTAAATTAACATATGAATGTGTTGAACATTTAACGCAAAAATTTTAACCGGCATTTTCTTTAACAAAAAAAACACAAATTTTCCACCTGTGTACTCTTATATGGTCATCTCAAGTACACATGTCTAAAAACTATTTAACCAAGCAAATGATCCGTACGAATGCTATACAAATCACTTTACTGGTTAAGAAGTATTTCAAAAAGTATTTAAGGCCATCCTTAAATATAAGAATTGACTGTAAACAAGACTTACAATTAGTGCGCACTAGTGCAGGCTACCGAATTCGCTATAGGATGTTTTAGAGACGACGGTCTATATTGTAAAGCGTCGATAAAAGCGTTTATGCGCAAATGCAAGACCTAATTTGCAATTTCTGGGGGTTTAAAAAATATATAAAGTAACTATTAAATTAGTTACTAGTTATTGAGAAAATGTAACTGAGTTAAGTTACAGTTATAGACGAAGAAAAAGTAACGAAGTTAAGTTAGAGTTGTAACAAAAAAGTAACTGTAACCTCGTTACAAATAACGAGTTACTTCCCAACCCTGCAAATGGTGACACACCTATCGTAGTCTAGACCGTAGTCCGAGCGCTCCAGAAATATGACTATGATGTAAATAGTGATGTAAACGTTTGACGAAGAATTCCAAACGGGTTACAAATGTAACGAGAATTACATGGGAAAGCGAGCCGTGCGTGGCCCAGATATCCCACTTTTCGATACGTACCGAATATATCTCGATATCTTTACACGCGAATAGCGTTTCGATATGCGCCATTGTGCGCAAAATAACATCGACAACATTATTCAATATCATTCAATCCGTATCATTAGTATTATTCAATGTCGTTTCAACATTACACGTTGGGCAAGCGCTGCACTCTCGGACGGCTCTTATAGAGATAGCCGAGAAACACTTCTTGGCAAAGTGTATTGATTCAGCCAGTCCTTTTGTGAGCCTTGGCTCAGGCCGTTCAGGGTCTACAACGTCCTATCCCATTCCCAGCGTTTTATTTGTTAGGCAGAGTACGTATCGCCGTTGTTGTCAATGTTACACTTGAAGTGGTGCAACTCTACCGTATCTGCGAAATCAGCGCCGCTACAAGATGCGCGGTTCTCCAGGTCGGCATAAAATTTGCCCAATCTGCACGGGGGGGGGGGGGCTGAAGGGGTTAAGGGGGTGGGAGGGGGCAAAGATATCCTGTCTGCGGTTGCGTGTGCAGCTCTCGTCACGGAGAATAAATATTACATATCGCGCAACGCGATTTTAGCTGCCGGCAGATAAATTGACGTATCACGCGCGAAGCGGCTGTCTTGATCCCTTTTTCGATGCCGGGTTCCTTATACGTGTGCCCCGGTATGCGATTGGCCACGCTGTTACGAGAATGCTCCGAGATGCATCATAACGAACGCGAAACCACTGCTCGTCGATTGTGCACGCATACGAGATTCTCTCAGGCGTGCGCCCGCGGTAGACACGTACGAGTTAACAAATTATCTGGTATAACGGTAGGGAGCGTTATTAAAATAGCATCGTTTCACGATGATATGATTAGTACAACAGCAATTACGTAGATGGAATCTGCGATGTGCAGTTGGACTTTTAGTGGTCGCAGTTGAAATGAAACAGTTTTCTTTCAACCCTCTGTTTGCCTCTTTTTACTCACTTTCGTACGGATAATTTTTATTTTTAGGCGATAAAAACTGTCGTTATCGAAGTCGGTTTCAGTGCACTTTTGTTGAAGTAAAATTCTGCAAATTATGAATAATCTTCATTTGGGTACTTTCTAACAAATTATCCGGTATAACTGTAGGGAGCGTTATTAAAATAATATCGTTTCACGATGATACGATTAGTACAACAGCAATTACGTAGATGGAATCTGCGATGTACAGTTGGAGTTTTAGT
This sequence comes from Vollenhovia emeryi, assembly GCF_000949405.1. NCBI lineage: Eukaryota > Metazoa > Arthropoda > Insecta > Hymenoptera > Formicidae > Vollenhovia > Vollenhovia emeryi. The sequence goes on along the minus strand of NW_011967245.1, from coordinate 2,756,699 downwards.
GATCGCAATTGAAATGAAAAAGAGTTTTCTTTCAACCCTCTGTTTGCCGCTGTTTATTCTTTTTCGTGTGGATAATTTTTATTTTTAGCCGATAAAAGCTGTCGTTATCAAATTTCACTGCACTTTTGTTGAAGTAAAATTCTGCAAATTATTAATGATAAGATCATCCTCATTTAGATACTTTCTATATCAATTTTTGCGTAAGTCGTACGCCACGAAGCAATAACAATATTTCGCGCGTAACGTCAATCGACTTGAATGTCGCATTTACCTTTGCGATTAATTGCTCCCGATGTCTTTGTTCTTTTTTAACGTGAGATATATACTTACACTCGGCAACGTAACATCTTCGGTTCCGTGTAGCATCAGTAGTTCATCGTAATACCGTCAATTTCGCACAGCATCCCTAGGCAATATTTCCGTCTCATTACGCGCAATCGCTAATTCAGTGACTTCTGTTTCCTCACTAGAGCATACAATTTATTACGATGTCAACAATTATATGACTAATTGTAATTTTCTCTTGCACTGCATCTCTTGCGTATATTGTGGTTATTAATTACATTATTTTTTCACACATTCAATACTATGGATTGGTAAAATGTACCAAAAAGTCCTCCTTTCGTTTAGTGTGTGTGAAGCTGGCATCTCATTTCGTGGAAAATCACTAATTGTAGAGAGTTCTGACTTCCTTTCTAATAGTTCTAATAGCTCTGGCTTTTAAGACCAAAAAATTGAAAAGTGCAAACTGATTTGCTAATTTCACGCTGCAAATCACTTTGTCCCCGGATGATTTCCTAATTATTTCTGCTAGGATTTTTATCGCATGAGAATTCTACAATAGTTCTAGAAAGATTTCTGGCGAAAAAACATAGTTTTTATAATTTAAAAAATTTTTATCACTTTACAAATATATCCTCATGAAGACAAAGGTGATTTGCTGTCCGAAATAACAGAGTTCTGACTTTCTACAAATAGTTGTCGCATAGTTCCGAACATATTTAAGCATTTTCTACAGAGTTCTATATAGTAGAACCGATAAATAATTTTTAAAAAATTAATACTGTCCGAAAAATGTCCGATGGTACGAATTTTAATCAACAGAAATCACCGCTGTATCAATTTAAATTATCGATGAGTAATTATTACAATATAATTAAGTACGAATAAGATTAATTGATATTTAATTCTTCAATTAAACGTATCGCGATGTAATTCGACTCAAAGTTCTGCATTCTGACCAGCATTTATATGATTCCGTTAATAAGAGAAAAATTTCACGATTATATTTCCGTTAATAGACGAAAAACTTGAAAATTATACATTTCAACATTGACACCGCACAATAAACGCAACTGAGTTAACAATTTATCGAGACACAATCGAGACACAGCATCGTTTTGAAGAAGCAATCGTCGCAATGAAAAAGTAATTTCACTCTCGGTATCTATCGCGAGGATTCAGCGATCACGCGACGATATCGTTCGCTAATTATTCGCAGAAAACGATCGAAGTTTCTTCCCGTACTTGTCGCGAACGCGTAAGAAACAATATGATATGCGAAGCGGCGCGGGCCACTAACTCGGTTTGAATTCGCCGCGTAAACAATCCGGTGTACGGCGTGACTTCCGCCGAGCGCCGTTGACCGAGCACGAATTCCAAGAAATGATGTACGCGCCGTAGTAAACAATTTGGTCTCGAGTGTCGATTACAATGACGTAGCACCGTGAACACTTTTTTCGAAAACGGTCTATTGTGCCGAATCAGTCGGCGCGCATGAGTCGAGCGAGGCGGATGTTCCGCGTGTCGTCGCGTCGCCCCTCGTAACGCGATTACTTTCTACGAAAATCTCGATCATCTACGCAACGCGATTGTCTCGTACGAGAGTTTCAACATCTATCCATCGCGTTTAAGGAATTGTCGCGATCCGTAATCACATCGGTGATTAATGACGAAAACTTATAACATATCGATCGCTTGCCAAGATATAATCTCTCCAACAATTAAACGTATAAAAGTGCGCGTATAACATAAAGTTTTCATTTTCCTCGCGTTCGGGAGTGCCGTTTTACTTGATCGAATTAAAGACTCTTCAAAGCCCATTTGAACAAGTATTTGTGTCATGTACGTTCCTATCGATGGCCACACTTTAGAGATTTGGCAGTTTTTCGACTAAAAAACTCGCCGACTCGAAGTGGAGGCGAACTTGACGGAACAAAATGAATACGTTCACATCGACTTTGTAAACGGGAGTGTAAAATCGCGCGAACGACTTTTGTGTTCTCGCGAGTGTCCTGGAGGATAATCTGAGAGGATGAGGTGGCCTGGGGAAGGCATCAGGCGCCGGCGGAGCAACTTTATGGTGAGTGTTATTTTTCATTTCGTGCCAAATTAATCTTTTCTCCGGTGTCGGAGAAAATTATCGAGTCGTTTCATTGCGTAAAGAATTATTTAGCGCCAGTAATTGATCAACCAATGTAGAAAATTGCACGACAGCCATCAGCCGTCATGCAATTTTCTACATCGTTTCAGTTCATAATTTCATAAATTCGAAATAATACTTAAAGGACGAGAAGTAATTTGAGATTTTACAAAAGTTTATTCTCGTGAAAATCTCGGCTTTTACCGAACAACTTTCGCGCAATAATCATATAAACATATCTAACCGAATAAAAAGTTTTATACGCATATGAACTATATCTTGCACTACTTTCAGTTTTCTTGAACGCTATTTTAATAGAAATCTTATATTTTTCTGTTACAGATTCATCGTAGTTAAACTCCGCTGCTGCGCGTCGATTGGTGAGTCAAATAATTTTTTAACGAGGCAACGAATCTACATTTCGTAGATCGTAGATTGTAGATGATAAATTAGCATATTTCGTAGATCCTCTGGGAAAAATTTTGACCGTTTTTTGATGTAGCTAAGCAACTTAACATTTCGGTTATTGCCACTTAAGTGAAAATTATCTTTGCGTTACTGAATATCGACAGAACTAATTGAGAGAATTAATTAGTATTACTTTAATATCTTGGATATAGATAGAACAGCTAATTGTGATTTTTAGTTATGCGGGATAAAATTTGTAAAAGATTAGAGTTACGAACAATCTAAATAATTCGATTACTAATTGTGGGCCCCAAAATGGGTTGCAACTGACTTTTTTTTTTCCCAGAGTACATTTCGTAGATCGTATATTGTAGAACATAAATTAGTATATCTCGTAGATCCGTTGCCTCAAAATTGATAGAGTACAACATAATTTCGTATTTATTTTTATACATTTACTTTAACGAAAGGGAGTGATCGCGATTTTAACTGCGAAGGGTTGGGTGTCCCGTAATTTTCATGCAAAATATGACGAATATTATTAACATATTCGTCGAGCTAATCTCTTGTAGTCTATCAATTTTTTATTAACAAATTTATATAAAAATTTATATAATGACGTGAGACAGTATATTTTGTCGAGAACGCTGAAACTTAATATTATTTTCATACATTATTTGAAATTACTGATTAACTGGAATATTCAATTGTCGGCCTATCGTACGGAAAGTCTCTTTTCTCTGGGTCTCACGTCATTTATTTTGTATGTGCACCCCGCGATACACTTTCAAGATGCGTCTCGCATGAATACATGCACAGTCGCACGCATCTTCGTATTTTTACGGTTGTTTTCGCGGTCGGTTTTCGCGATTGATTTTTCAAAAAAAGTTCAAGAAATTATTAATTGACTTTATTAACATTATAAATTTTAGTTTACCGCGGAATATAATTCAAATATATTAAAATATATATAACGCGAAGTAAATTTTGTTTCCGTATCTATACTTGAATTTTGAATTCGAAGATCGAGTCAACACCTATTCTCGAGCAAATAACGGATGTCGAAATATATTTGATCAGTTTTATACAGTAAATATTTTGAATTAATTTTCTTCTTTAATTAACTTCTCGTGGTCGTGCATTTTTTTGTACGATCGACGCTCGCATACAGTTCGAACCGTACGAAATATTTGTCGGTGACGATAATCCGACTATGGAAGGAATTTTCTCCTTTCCTGAACTCTGGTCAAAATGACCAGACTGTAAGGCCAGGAGCAACGAAAGGTATGTCCAATCTGGCCCAACGAAGGGATACGCCGAGTTAGTGGTCAATATTGGCCACTTTGATGTATTATGTGAATGTGTTGTACGATATATGTTGATTTCTTCTTATGTGCAAAAATTCGGGTGGGTCATATGCTTTCCTTCTTTACTTATTCTTGCATATGTGCAAGATTAAAAAGACCCCTGTTAAATCGCGCGCGTATAACTCCAAACCTCTTATAAATCGCGTCGCGGTTTTAACGAAAGACTCGTAGGTTTATTAACAAAAAGATGAAACGCGGAATATAAATAATAATCGAAAAATAAATTACTCTTTAGGAATGTCTTTAAAAATGCTTCGACATGAAAATTACTATTTTTGTGCACGTTGCAAAAAATGCTGAGCATTTTACTGTTCTATTCGGAACGGATTAGCCATATTCTAAAAATGATTACCATACAGACTTTATAACGTATACAATTTATGTGGTGACTTTATCGTTTGCCATTTTTTGTCCAATAAGATAAACTTATTAGATATTTCATAGGTACGAGACCCGCGCTAACCGTTGCGTCGGTATATTCATAGTAAAACACGTGAGAAATCGTGAATAGCCAATTTTCATCACACAGATAAAATATATTACAAATCTATTACAAACGGAATAGGAATTAAAACTATAGAACAAATAATTTTTCGCGATAATCGTACGCATTTACGAGTTTAACGCAGAATAATAAAAGGACATTTTTATTGAAAAATTATTTCACTTTTAATATGCCTAACGCGAGATGACATAGTCCATGTTAATTGAAATTATCGCTTTCGTTTTTCTTTCTGGTAAACACTAGCATTTAATTTCCTTTTCGCACAATATCATTATGGAAGAACACATTATAGCACGCGAGGAACAAGACACCTTCCTTCTAATGATACGGTGTTCGCGAATTCTTGAATTCAATAAGCACGCTATCCTATGCGTTGCCCACGTAATACGGAACTTAATGGGCGATGGTTAACGAATATTATTACTATTATTACTGTACTGTGTACTTAGAAAGATCTTACGGTAAGCGCAATTTGAAATAACACCCGTAGTGCCTTACTAATATGCACGTTGCCGCAGTTGCTGTTTACAGCTGTTACCCATATCGCACATTAGCGATTGTGAAAACATCTCACATACATACGTCACATTTTATTTGCATTTCTAATCCGTACGCATATTCGATCGATACGCATGAACTTTTAATTAAATATCGCAACTTCTGATTGCCATTGCCTCGCCCTACACGGCTCGATGCCAAATTCGCTACGCGTCTTATAAAATTAAGTACGTTACTGCTATTACAATATCGATATGTGCATTGGCGAAGGTAACATTATCTAAATGTCATTGTATGAAAATGTAATTAAATCTGTAGTGTCACAAAAATATAGCGACTTCTCTGCTCTTATGTAATCTCTTTCTCTCGTTGGTTTATAATAAGGCACGTCTACATACACTTATTTTTGACAAAAAAAAACAAAAGATGATTTGCTGATACACAAGTTATTTCTTGCATTAAAATACAGTGAATCGACATGATATAGTTTTGTACCTTAAAATACGTTTTTCCACATCCGGGAAAAAGTTTCTTCGAATCATACAAGTTTTCTTTAAATTTTGACCCCGCTAGACTTTTGCTTAATGTCAAAGAAATGATTTCTTTATCTTAACCAAAATTTTATTTGGCCGAGACTGAAATTTCGGAGAGAATTCACATCTGTTTGTTCAAATCTAGCAAATGCTTCAGTAGAAATAAATGAAAATGTTATAGATTCGAAGAAACGTGATTTCAACGTATCTCATTTGTTTAACCTAACTGAATCTTTTTTTCTGGGCGCAACAAGCTTATGCAATCGGCATCTTTTTATCTGTTTTAAAGAAGTCAATTTTTTTTTCAAGAATATCAGTTTATGTGCTTGCGTGAGCTGTGAATGATTGGCGAATCGATCACCGCGAACGATCGGTTTCACTGCGCATCGCGAACTTCAACTTCGCGTACCTTTTACGCGATGACCTCGTAATTACAATGTAACGGTGGTACCTTTATGGCAAGTTGTTTCGGGATATTATTACAAATCAGATATGCACGGCAGTAATTTCGTGGAAATTGCAAATTTCGTCCGTTTCGTGTATTCAGAGAGGCTACACCATAACGACCTTTTGCTGCACGTTTTAACAATTTTGGACGATCTTACACGCGTTACGTAAGACTTGTACGGGAATAAGGGTATCCCAATACAACGCGACGTATCACGCTATTCTAACATAAACTGAATTTACAACTGCCAGATCTGCACGGCTATATAATTTCTGAAAATTACTTTCTCTCAGAAACCGCTTTCTTTACGAGTTTGTTTTCAAAGACCCCTGATTACCAACTTCAGCGTTTTCTTGACCGTGTCCGGCATTTTTAATAATACAGAAAATTTCTTGCGAAAAATATCACCTCAGCCAGGGTTTCAACCTGGACTTCCCTACACTCTAGGCGGGCGTCTCACAATCTCAACACAGCTCTTAATTACGTTCCACTTCTGCCTTTGTCACTCATTAAGAATTTTGCTGTGGGAATAGCATGCGTCCTTTCCCCCTCGGACAATCTGAGAGATAAAAACTGAAAATGCAGTACGCGCCGTAAGGTTAATCCGGACCCATCGATCACCGCATTAATCAGCTGTTTCACAAACACTGTCGGATTCCGGCATATGCGTGGGCCATCTTTCCATTTATCACCTACCTCATTGTCAGTCTATTTGTGCGCGTTGCTTTCGTTAACGACTTCACGCACACGAACGTCGAAGACCGTTCAATCACGTTAAATCTCGTATCGCCTAAAATGTACCGGTGTCGCGAAGAACAAAAATTTTACATACAAGATTTTACAAGAATGAAATTTTACATGAACGTGATTTTCCACTATTGCCACCGATATCGCGAAAGTACACAAGCTGCTGAAATAACGAAGACGTAAATATTAGTAGAATAGAGAAATTGAAGAATTTGCCTTCGTAAATGTGTTATATCTGCGATTTGCGAAATTCGGACGCTTGGATTTGATTCCCCCGTGTACCGCACAGGGTTGAATTCGTTTCAATCAACGGATTTGACTTTTCGCTGGGTAAACGCGCGCAACGCGATTTGTCAATACGCGGCGATCGGGGGTGCTTAATTGATCCCGGCATAATTGCTACTAATTATGGATCGGCACGGAGTGCGGCATCGGCAGGTAGATATGCGGTGCGGATTGGTGGCCACGTAACTCATCCGAGTGAAGGCTCGCGGATGCGCGGTTTGCCCTGTAATCAGGGATAAACGGCATTACGCAATATTCCACGCGATGCGGAAGGCTCGTCGCATGTGCTACACGCGCGCCGTAGATATGTGTGCATGGTTATTCTTCTGCCGGGCCTCTTTTCTTCAGCCCGCGGCCGAGCTACATCAGATCTGATGTAGCTCGGATACGTCACCTCTCAAGAAGCGAGATTCCACGTGTGTGAAGTAAGTCAGGGTGGGGATCGCAGTGTCTGGATGCCTTGTGCAAAGGTGTCTGAAACACGAAACGGTAGTTCAACATATCTATTTTCGGGTCCACTAGCCTTACATCCATTTCTAAAGGTGTGCTTGAATGAGGCACTCCAGGGCCATCGAGGCCTTTTTTTATTTATTTTTTACACCGTGACGATCGTTTCCTTAGCAAGAGTTTCAAAACGCAACGATACTCTTTTGAACAATGAGATTCTCTAAAGTGATTTTTTCCAAAAACGATTTGAAAAAGTACACAAAGAAGTATCCAAATCTGCGACGAAGAAAAATTAAAACAGAAATAAGAAAGTATTCAACATTATTAAAGAATGAACTGTGTAAAAATAGATCATGTTACCCAAGTATTTGATTATGCAATATTAATTTATAATTGACGCTAAATGATCCGCGACTTCTTCAGTTCGTAAAACACGTTCTATGTGATATGTAGTTTGAAAGAAAGTTCGCTACTTACGCAAAGCTTAAGCTGTATAAAATGACCTCAAGACCAAGATGAGGTGTAAAAACTTGACGCATTAAGACATGTGTATTTTTGCAAATCTCTAAATTATTTTCATGTTGTCTCATAACATTAGAGTAAAAGTAAAAGTTTTAAATGCTTAATATTACTGCAGATAATGTAAAATATCTTCAACAGTGTAAAAGTAAATATATACGTCGCGATTGTAATAAACTCTACTAAATTGTAGTAAATCGTCTTACGATATTGCAAGATTTTGTGTTCTTTTATTGAATCGTACAAAGGCTCAGAAATATATATGCAATTAATAGACCGCTTCCTTCATTATATGCGACTCTCGACATAGGAGTCAATTAGAAGGGGAGAGATTCTGAACGGAGAAATATATTATTGGAGCAATCGCGGGCATTAAAGATGAAATCAGACAGGAATCCCTTAACGAAGCGTTTCTTAATCGGTCTGAGGATTCACGCGAGTCGCACTTAGGCACAAATGCACCCGGTGACTTTCTCCAGAGAGGACCAATAAACACGGTCGGAATATCCCCCGGCTTGTTCGTTCGCGGTCGAACTCGTAAATCTCGCGAACTTTTTTCGCGCGCACGCGATTGCCCTAGATATTTCGCCTTTATTCGATTCACTTCAAATTTGTAATAGCCCAGATCTGTGCGCATCGGCAAATTTGTAATAATAGCTCGAATAAGAACATCCGCGTGTCCTGCGATTATTTTTGCCTTCACTCCTTATGTTTCGAATGACATCGTTACATTTCGGAACATGACGAATCCACATACTGGGAAAAAAAATGAATATCTGTTCTTGCAGAAATTATTTATATATTTATTATGTATGTTACAAATTATTTAGTCACAATTTTATTTTAATTTAAATGTTGCGCATGTCACGCATGCGCGCATGTATTACTTGCAACGAAGAAACATGTAGCGGTAGCTTAATAATTATGTTATTAATATGAATACGCGATTAATATGAATACTAAATTAACACTCCAAACCGTTATTTAAAATAATCTCATATGCAGATTAAATGAACTGGTTTTACGAAGTTATCTTATATTTCCACTATGCTATTAACATGACACGATCATATGGAATAATAATGGCACAGAGATACTTTAATAATGTGTGGCAATGTGTATTTGCGATTTAATGAAATTTGCAGCGTGCAATTTAGACGTTACACGTTGGAGAAAGTTTATTTCTACGGACGTGCACGTAAACTTCCTGATGACATAATGCAAAGCAGCAGCATCTCGTGACGATGTACTTGCAAGTGTCCCAGGTGCTGAACTTGACATAATAAGAAAAAAGCCACAGCTTACGCTTCTTCATCGAAAGAGTTACATAAGCCGCAATTGGAATGTAGGATAATCTTGTCAACATAAATTTACTTAAAAAAAAAAAACAACATTGTTACATCCTCGGAGGGTATATTTTCTTAAATGTACCGAGGGAATGTTGTATGAACTTCTTTTACGAACGGCACAACTCGCTGGGGAGGGAAACGCCGCTGGTACAAGCCTCGGGAGTAACTGCGTTTGCAGGAAAGAGTTCACAGAAAATTTCATCTCATCTCTTCTCCATATGAGAAACACAAGACAAATGTGGGGCGCTCGTTTCCATTTCCTCCGAGATTACCTACGAGACTGTGCGAGGTAGACACAGGGTGAGTGCAGTAGGCAGGGTCGAATAATCAAGACGCTCCCCTCATCAACTGTAGAATTATAACGGAAATGTGACACCTGTCACACTTTAATTGACGTCGCAACAGTTCGATCGCGTGCTTGTCGCCGTGACTTTTTACACCGCGAGAAAACGCCGAAGATTGTCAAAGATACGCGCGATTGGTAACAATAAGATCAAGGTTCGCTGGTATTACACAAACAAGAATTTTTTTTTATGAAAAAATGTCTTTATTGGAAAAAAGACTGCGCTCACAAGCGGGATCGGTATATCCTATATAATACTTTCTTATGTGCTCTAACGGAAAGAGGGACCGTATGTGGGTGACGGTGCTCCTGGGTAATTATTCCTCCCACCGAAGTTGTTATAGCTGTCTACGGAGTTAGAGCCAAACTGGTAGTTGTTATAGTTGTTGGCGTTATTGTAGTGTCCACCGCTCTGTGGATAGTTGTAACCACCCTGGTTACCTGTTGACATAAAACATCAAGAGTTAACGTAACTGCACAGTAATAAAACTTATACAGAACGTCTCAACGAGATTTTGTTTCCACGTACAATATCTCGTAAAAACACTTCGCCTCTCGTTCATTCCTTCTTGATATTTTTATTCGTCGAGCGACAGGAGGAAATATATTCTACGCAAAAGTGCAGGCAAATTGTCCGAGTTGCCAAAATTATAAGTCGCTTTTATTGCCGATAAAATTCGTTTCTCGATTCGTATTGATTAAGTATTTTTCGTATAGTTTGATGAATATGATTCGTTCTTTAAAATGTCACGTAGATTACGTGTAGCGTGCCTGAAAGGGTCGCGAGAAAAGTGAGTCCTATGCTACGCACCTCCGGGGTATCCGCCGCCGATTTGATTGCCAGTGAAACCACCGCCCTGACCAGCGTTGTACCCGGTGTTGTACTGGTCCGGATAAGACGCGGTACCCTCGTACCTGACATCAGCGTGAAAACCGGTCCTCCAGTCGGCGGTGTAGGTGACAATCTGCGTCCTACCGTCCGGAAGCTGCACTCTATACTCGCCGCGAACGGTCTCCCCGTCGCTCGTCTCTTGCCTTCCGAAATCGTTTCCGGTAGCCTGATCCTTCACGGAATAGCCGAACTCGTAGGCCTTGGGCTAAAACAAAGTGTTATACAAACCGATCGCGAATTCCTCTTCTTTCCCTCATCTCGTAAAAGACGGCAGGGAAAATTGTATATAGAGAGAGAGAGAGGTAGTGAGAGCGCAAGATGTAAAAGTACAGAGATAAATGAGGAAAGGTGATAAGTGAAAAAATAGCACGAATGGATGCACATTATTAATGCGGCAATGATGCAACCTCCCTAGTCAGGACGACAAGCTTTCCTTCCTTTCGTCCCGGCAAAGTAGAGCGGACGACGATGCTGAAGAGAAGCCGCGGCGCGATTTAATCTGGCTCATGGTACACACAACCATCACCGCTACTATCACCAGCAGCGGCCGGTTCGCCGACGGGCAGATCCGCGCGAGATGCGAACGCGCATCTCGCGAGCGCGCTCAGATCCCTGGGACGATTAGCTAACCAGCAATAACGATTTACCGTGAATTATGCCCGCGGTCGCGGTTCACCCTATTAATATTGTTACATCATCCCCGTTTGCGCCACACTCTCGCTCTCGGACTCGAATTTGTAGCATCTCGAGACACTTGAACGCGATGCGTCGATCCTCGATTAACGTAATCGTGTTTAAACAATGTGCGAGTAGTAGGCTAAGAGCAGAACACATATAAAACGTCTTTCGATCATAGATTTTTAACCGAATTGATTGCGAAATATATTGTGCAAAGCAGTGCTTTGCTTTTCTGAGAAAAATACGCTGATTTTTTTTCAATTCAGATATGAGAAATGGCAAAAAAATTTAATTTTTTAATTGCATCCTAATATAATATTTTCACGACATATACTGTCTTACATATAATTAATGAATTTATTCTCGTAATTAAATATCTACAATTTATATTATATAAAAAAATATAATAAATAAAAAAATTTTAATGCAAAAAATTAAAGTTTTTATTTTTAATTATTAAAATGTTTTAAAACAAGTGAGTTCTTAATTTGATGCAAGCCGGCATTGTTGATGGTAATAATTGAACATTACACTCGTCACTCGATTATCGTTTTCATATTAATTTCCCAATTAATTGATTTGATTTATAAATACTTCAATCGGCAAATAATTCTCTCCTACGGTGTTGATTACTGTTGAAAGTAATAAATGTCTCGCTGTGAGAAATGATACAGCCTCACTTTGTGGTAAGTGAGGCTATCCCATAATGATATCATTTGCGAATCGTGAGAGATTATAAAAGATAAAAGAAACGTCTCGATCATAATGTAACATTAAGTACCTCGGGCTTCATCCTACTCACTGCCTACAAAAAATCGTGAGGTCATTCAGAAAATAGAGTTAGTTCAAGCGCAGAGCGCGGCTCCTTCGAACAAGGTTTACGTAATGAGGTCAGATCTTTCTTTATCCAAAGAGTTCAATGTTATTTCCAAGACATGGCCGAATCCAGATCTGTAGTGTTCAACTTTGACCGCGGGAGTGCCGCGCGTTTTCGCAAGAGCCATCAGGAATAATCAGCGATACGTACATTACGAGCAGGGATCTAGATTTAGAAAGCAACACTGAATTCTGTGAACAAAAGAGTGCCTGTCCCGATGACGCAATATGCTTTTTCCTTAATGTTTCGGATTGCGCAATCGTCAAAACCATCGGCGGAATATCGACACATGAGTCATCTTAAATTCACAAATCTACATCGCAACCTCGAAAGTCATCGACGATTACGAGAAGTAAATTGTAGCACGTGAGTATAAAAAATGTTTCTCCGTCATTCTAATTGATACTAATTATTTCGCATTATTTTATAAAAAAATAGCTTGCCAAAAAAAAGACGCACCGCTTAATTACTTAACAAGCGTCTGGCTTAATTACGATCACGCAATTTGAAGTCTGATTTCGCAAAACGTGTTGCACCAGCTATTGAAGTAATCATCGAATGAAGATCAAAGATGATAGGCCGAGATTCGATCCCACGTTATGTCAGATCAGTGTTGCATAAATTTTTAATCGGGCAATTACAATATTTCATCCCGGCAAAAATTCTAAATTACTCTTTTACGTATTGCCGATACATCTGCATTAGCGTTTGCATTATTGCCAAATAATTGAACTTCGTGGCATTAGCCATTTCATTTGGAATTACTTCGAAGGACTCGCTCAACGATTACAAATCTTTTATGCTGGATGTTTTGAAAAAGTTGTTGATAAGCACAGGGTTAATTACTGTTAGGAAAAAGTCGAATCCTGCTTCGAGGGACGAAGCTAGCGAGTGTATAAAAAAGAAAACGGCAAAGTTATGATGAAGACATATTGGGACATGGGATACATTGTCTTCAATGTGCGCGCAATTTCATTGAAAAAGTTGCTTAGACACAGATATGTATTACAAATACCTCATTATCCGTGTAATCTTGATTATCGTGCCCACCGTAATGGCCCCCAAATCCGTTCCCACCACCTTGTGCCCCATGATGACCTCCACCTGCGTAATTTCCGGGAACGCCGTACTGATTGCTGAGGGGTGGCTCGCAGAGCACGATGCTGATGCTCGCCATCAGGGCGAACAGCACCTGTTTATAGAAAAATTTATTATATCAATAAAGACGCATAAATACGAACGACGCGAGTATAAAAATGTCTTATAAATATTTAATTTTATTGACGAGCGTTCGAATCCGTTCGGAAGAAATAAATTCTATTTGAAACGCTACCCAATTCTACCTAGAGTGATAAATATTCAAAACAAAAAATTAATATTCATCGATTGCATTCTGTTCAACATCATATATATCGGCATAAATGTAGCGAGGACTGTTATTATGTCATACCATAAATAATCCCATGGATATTATAGAAAGGAACTTGATTTATACTTTAGTTTTCAAAAGAAAGACTTTTATCGCCGGAAATTGAAAATTTAAGATTAAAATATCAAATTTTTTCTGTTACTTTAAAAATATCTTTAAATTATTATCTCTGCATAATCGTTATATTATTTATTATATTATTTATTATATTATATATAATCGCATATTATTTATGTGCTCCTGCAGCAAGTTTCTGTTCGTGCTACAAAATAGTAAATTAAAAAACGTTTTTTTTTATTTAAATCCTCATCAAATTTCTCGGGTTTCTATGTATTGCTTTTTATGAGATTGTTTAGCGTTTATCGGTTTTTAATATTAAACAATGTAAATGATCTGAATTAAACTAATCGTGGGAACGAAAGGAATTTATCTTCACAATACGTGCAGGCATCTGCACGTTAACACATTCCCGTATGTTATGTTAAATATATAGCGAAGTAAGGTGTAGAGGTTCAGACAAAAAGGTTTAAACAAGACTGTCAGCGGAACGCTAATTAGTTTCTAAAATATTTCCGATGACTTCCCAGGGATGCTTTCCATGCGTCAGATGAGAACGTCAGATGATCAACAACGCGCACATTGCGTAGGCGGGAAATTAGACTCATGTGCCTCTATCTTTTCTTCTCTCGTTTCTGCCGTATCGTGAGAAGGTGCACGATATTACATCACCGGTACTTTAAAAACTGACGCAAGACTAAACATAACGGTAAAGGAATCAGAGAGCTCTTAGGCACGTAATCCGTGACTTTTCCGCGGGAAAACGTCTTTCATACGCACGATTTTTCAGATAATTAAGTAGCTGCTTTAGCACACTAATGTCTGAGTATAAGTGAAGATAAAATCTCGCGTGGGCACAAATTAGTTTCGTCGAATGTTGCAACGGTTGATTAATCCGACACTTATAAAGGAGTCGTAATTATTCAATTTATGCATTGTAACTTATATCAGATATTTAAAAAAATTTTAATGAGCACAAAGATAATTAGTATCGAGAAAATTATAAAACATATATAATATTAAGATAAATAATCAATGGCATTTTGTGCTTTCGAATAGATGTAGAATATGTGTTTATGAAACACAATTTGATACATCCATGATATGTGTACGTACAAATCTTTAGAGTAGTTTTAAACATTCTAAACCAGCATCTTCCAGAAAATATTGTTTTAAATAATGAAAGCCACTTGAATCAACGGTTTTTATTCTATACCATTAATTAACTAAATATTTTTGCTTTGGCAAATACACAAGTGTATACTGATTGTATATATGAACATAATTACGTGTATTAATCACAATGCATCTCAATATACTTTATATTGTTTGCAACATATATGTACGAGTATGTGACTGAAAGTATTGTCTTAGTAATGACAGTGTATTAATATCGCTGTTACACTTGTTGAGAGGTGGAGCACATTAGAGATCCAATCTGCATGATTTTTCTCTTACTTCAAGATGTTCTCCTTATCTTACTGCTTCTTCATTCTTTCGTATTATTAATCTACCATAGTTGTTTTATATACTGAATTGGTTATTTACATATAAATTTGTGCTGATCTTTTGTATCAATTTAATTTATTTCTTATTATAAAGTTCTAACTTTTAACAATTTTGTAATATTCTCGAATAGAGAACAGCATAGTATAGATGGAATAGATATTTAAAAAATTAAAAAATTTTTATTAAAATAATTTCTTTAAACATCTAATCAAAACTTAAGTAATGTACATAACATGTAAAATTTTATATAACAATTGATGTTAATTTACTCTACTTTTACTAATTGCAGACACAGATAAGTGTAATAAATCAAGAGTACCGTTGAACTTTTTGTTTAGTTTAATCTTTTGGCTATATAAAATTCATGTTTTACACTGTGATGGTAGTAATTTTTCTCAAAAATTAATGGTAAATTTTTTGTCTGAACATTTTCAGAGCTTGAAATTAATATTATATGTATATCGTTTTCCCATAATTCAGTGTTTTACAAATTTACACAGCTCTCCCTCCCGCCCTCTCTCATTTTCCATATATACATATCTACAAAATATTAATAATAGTTAAATTATTGACCGCTATGACAAATCAAGAAGAAATATATGCCTGCTGACTCTCTAAAAATCAATCGATGAATTATCATTGAAAACAGTGAATAGTCACTGATTTACAGTTATAAGTATATCACTGCGATTTTCGGTGGTACACTTATAACTGCAAATCAGTGACTATTCACTGTTTTCAGTGATAACCCACTGATTGACTTTCAGAGAGCATACGGTCCGAGTAGAATGTAACCCAATGGCTTGTGGTGTGAATTTTTAAATACCATTACCATCAACGTTTTGTGCGCCGGGCACTGCCGGTCTTAAGACAGTTTCAATTGGTGAAATAGTGAATTTTTAATATACATATTTTTTAATCGATAAACAATTCAAAATATGTGAATTTACTGTTCCACCAGAAGAAGCTGTGTGTTTTAAGACCGACAATGCTCGGTACACGAACCGTTTGTAGAAAGCAATAGAAAAGCAACAAAGTGGAAGCAAAGCAAGGAAATACGATAGAATGAAATGCATGTACGCGATGTTATATGCAACTAAACGCCAAAGATTATCAGATATCCAGAAAAAATACATTTGACAATCGGTTTTTCTACATCGACTATTGGTCTGTGTAAAAAATCCTTAATTAATCCTTTACAAATTTAAAATACTTTCAACATCCAGAAATAACCGAGGACAAAAAGTATACTCTGGTGTTACATACAATTTGCTCAATAAATAGTGATAGCAGACAATAGGTGAGAAATGAATGTAAGTTTCAAAAAGAGTTCAGCTTTGTATTGTTGCATATATATTCTTTCTTTATCCTTGTAACGCCTAATTTCTCACGCAAATTAAGTAACACAAGACATTCACCTTGCCCCGGCTCTCCTAAATAGTACAGATTCTTTTCTCTCTCTTCTGATTTGCAAATTTTTACTTTAATCTTAATTAACGATTAATTGTATACAATATATAAATTAGAAACTCACATTGCTTTAGTACATAGCTCTATAATTTAAAGTTTATGAAACAAGCCTCGTTATAAATGCTCAATACCAATCCAATTAACCGCATGCATTTACCCAGTAGCAGATACCGAGAACTAATGCCGACATAATTTCGCTGATTAACTCGATTATTTAAGTACCAAATACATGCAACAGTGTCTTTTATAATGACTCGCGAAGAAATAAGATACAATGTTCAACATAGATTTCTTTTCACGCGTACTTACAGCGAAATTCAACTCAGCGAAATTATATTGATATTAATCCTTGCCAGAAACTCACGAGGGGGGGCGGATCGTCATCTCCCGCTTGGCGATCACACTTACGGCGCGGAGAACCCCCGGATGCACACCCGCGGCCGCACCAGCGGATCCGATATTAATTCCCCGACAGAAAGGCAAGGGCTCAAACTGTTAGCCGATCGATTTATCGTGTCACGAGTCGGCACCTTCCTCGCGCGATGCGTTTACCTGTCGCACTATCAAATCCATGCTTGGGGAACGGAGATCGCGGGGGTGGGTGGTGGTGCGGGATACGACTCTTCGGATACCGTGTGCAGTGGAAGAAGAGCACTGGACTGAATGCTGAAATATGGTGACGTTTCGGCGTGCATACTGGTGCTTATATAGAGAGCTCTCTCTCTCTCTCCCTTTCTCGTCTCTCCGCTTCCACGGAGAAGATCCGTTTCCTGCTCCCTCGCCGCCGCCACCGCCGGGGGAGCGAGCCGAGGGATTCGCTCGAGCGGCAGCGTAGGCAGTATAAGAGACGGCGGCCGCGCGTACTCCAGTTCACATAGGGAGGCCGCGCGTGTGGAAAGCCCGCGCTTTATTTCCCATTGTTCTCCCGGGACCGCCTCGCGCGATTTCGGGCCCCGGGAGCGAGCGAGCGAGCGTAGACGAACAGAGCAGAGCGGATTCGCGTAGAACCCGCCGTCTACGCCGCGGAGAAAGCTGATTACTTCATCGCGTGGGACAGCCCGCGGCGCGGCGCGCCGCGCCGCGCTGCTCGCCTTCTTCGAGAGCGGACTAATTAGGCAATTGAGTCTTAATTAAGTGGCAGGACCAACGGACGCGAACGCGCGAGTCCGCGAGTGGGTCCACGGGAACGAGCTCGTTAGCTGCCGAGAGACGTGCAGGACCCCTGGAAAGGACGCGACACGTTGAAGGGGGAAGTTGCGCAGAAGGCGCGTGGGTTCAGCTGATACACACAGTTGTATTAATTATTATTAATATTACAAAGACGGTCTAATGTGGATATTTATGTCAAATCATTTTCAACCGAGAAAATTGAATGGGTGAATACAAATCTTGAATTAATGAGATCAATTAAAGACACGTCTTCACAGACCATCGTCCAGACCAATATTTCATAAATCCGTGTTTGAGAGACCTGTCCTTTTCTACAATTCATAATGCATACATCTTCTAGGCAGAAGACTTGATAAACAATTTTCAATTCTTGAAATAAAAGTGACAGATTTTAAATAAATTAACAGCGTTGCGATTGAGATCAATGATTTCGCGCGGCGTGCCTGCGCGTGGTCCGCAAAATTCTATGGAAATAGTTAATCTAACGGCTGAGGTTACCGCTTCTATTAGAGTTAAACCGATTTCGGCGATCGCGGGGAGGGATTTTAATCCGCGAACAATCGCCTACACGCGCCGCGTCGATTCAGCGCGGATGTAAACGCCCCTGAATCAGGATTACGACCGAGAGGCACGCACAGCAGGCGAGTAACATCGCTCCCGTTTAGAGGATTGCGCAATCGGGCCTTAATTATGCGGAATCCTCCAGCGTGCCCGTTCGCTCCGTAAATCCTGCCTTTCGATCCTCTTTGTACGCGTCGTCGCCGCGTGCGCGCACGAGGAAGGGCACACGCTCATCTGGAGCATCACTAACGACGCTCTCTCACCTTTCAGTTTCCTTTTTTTTTTCTTTTGTGAACACGCACGCGGATCCCCGCGTGTCCTTGAAAGATCTCCGCATGTACGCAAGCAACGGGGTGTCATCATCCTCGTAATATTAATATGCCTGCACTGGCGTGCACCGACAACCGTAACGATATGCTAATGCCGCAACGTATGTAGCTCGTTACGTCAAGCAGTTAGGCCGCGTAAGACCCAAACGGCGGATTTAATCCTTTCGCTTACAGCGAATCCAATTATGGACATACTTTATCTTCTCATGTTACATTAACTGAAATATATTGGAAAGACGCACGGTAGCAGAGTTCAACGAGAAAGGGGCCCGAAGGAAGGAATGGCCGTTTCTTTTTTTCGTCGTCTTTTTTTATTTGTGTACGACAGGATTCAATAGGATAACTCTAGAAGTGCTCTACATGCCACAATCTTGAGAAATTCGAGGTTGAAGTTGTAAAGAACGGCTATTTTAACGTGATTTATTTCGCTGCTATGCGTTGCTACACTTGACGCGCTAAAAAGATTTACTCCGTTCAGAATTGAATATTGAGTCATCCCATAAATAACGCGGTGTAAAAGGAAGCTTGATTTATTCTTTGCTTCAAGACTGAAAAACTTGTAACGACAGGAAATTGAAAATTTAAGACTGAGACAGGAAAAAGTTGTAAATACAATAATAGTGAAAAATATATTTTTATTTTATTTATAAAATACCTCAAAAAATCGCATTAGTTATGGGATGACTCAATAGATTGACGAGACTTTCAATTTTCGAAAGAATTTGATGAAGTGAAAGTAAAAATTAATATGACTTTTAATCAAGCATTGGACCTATTATTAATCTTTAGTTTGTTGAAAAATACCTTTTTTGTGGAATTGAAAGTTTCAACGATATACTAAAAGTAATGCTACTTATTGTTAGTTAAAAGCAATTCTTTTAAGAAAGATACAGGGTCATTATTATTACTACATGTATAAGATTACGTACAATATTTTATCTCAAATCTTTCGAGATTGTGACTCATAGAGTATTTTGAAAATCAGAGTTGTACGCAACTGTATACATATACATACATATAAAACATATAAATACATATACATGCATATAAATACATACATATATACATATAAAAAGCTAGTAAAAATTAATTGAGTAATGATGAGAAAGATTTAGGTTGTACATAAAGAAAATTAGTAAAGGACGGATGATTTAGCATCTCCCCCGCAATCTGAACTTGTTTGGAATTACACCGATTTTTCATTGTAACATCTGATTTGTATTATATGTATGTACATCGGTATAGAGAGACCACCGTTGCGTTTAATGAAATATGACAGAAATATTACGACAGGGCCACCCGGACGAATCGCCATTCTTTACATGCGATCCGGTCTCGCAGAAGTTTATTTCTTTTTAATGACACACCGCTCGTCTTGACGAAACAATAGTTCCGTTCGCAAATTATTTCACAATTTTGTCAAGATGATGCTGCATTATGCGAAATCGTCTTTAAGTCGGCCCCGTAAATGCACTTATTGTTGGTAGAAGCGATATCGCAAATACATTTTACATTGCACGAAATCCTATCCGTGTAATCTGCAAATGAATAAAGAATTTGCGATTGACGTTGATTTTCTATTAATTAAATTCATCGAACTAACGCTCTCTCTCGAAAAAGTAGCAAAATTAATATATATATCAATATATAGGCATGAGAGTGTTCGGCAACAGGGAGACAAAATTTCAGGATCGATAGAATAAGACGAAAGTCAAGAATGACGAAATTGTGGAGGAGGCGCGTAAAATTACGTGAACTTTCAAACGGTAGAACTAAAATACAATGTAAAGTCTACAATTTTACCTTAGGTCCTTTAAGATATAAAATCAATTAGAAAATGAAGAGGCCGTTTATAGGACCGGGCATAGGTGTAAGTAGCCAGTTAAACAATATAAAGTCTCCACCACAATTTCGTTATTCTTCATCTTCCTCTTATTTTACACTTGTCGTATAGAATCGCTCCTTAAATTTGGCCCCACCTGTTGTCGAACATCCTGCATATACAATTATTAAGAAATATTATTTTGATTAAAAATTCTAACCATTCTACATTTTATTACTAAATACGTAATATATTACGTTATTGAGTTTTATAGATTACGTTTATTACGAGGGATACAGATCATTATTATTACTATACAGGATTACGTGCACCGTGCGTGCAACATGACAGTCATCTTCAAAGGCTGTCGGAGCTGACGAGGGGTACTATGCTCGCACTTAAACTCAAGTAAGACTTTCCTAAGTGATGCGTTTTACGCGTTGCTTGCTTTCTACAGTAAAGCAGGAGAGCCACCGGCCGGGAATGCCGCGCGGTGATACAATCTGATTTAAATTTGACGCTATTTGCTCTTCTTACCTATGATTACCTAACGGCGGATAATTCCATTTCGCAATGCAGCGCCGGCGCTCACGCAATCTCTCCCTCATCAACAGCGTCCTCACCATCGGCTGGATGGCTCGAATCCCACCACTGTGCTCATAACGACGAGCTCGAATGATGATTGCCGGTTCATGCCGGATGACTTGCAAAAAAGCGCGGATAAGTAGCTTCACCCGTCATTAGAATCGAGGGAGTGCCTCGATAATCGCCCGATGATCACCTCGAAATCATCGAAACCTCCAGAAATTTGATTTTATTTCTGCTACGAATTTTTATATACGTTAGATTACAATGATTGTTTAATTGTAAACTCATATATACGGCTATAGAGAGAGGGGGAGAGAGAGAGAGAGAGAGAGAGGAGCTTATTTTCAATAAATTATTTAATCAATAACAAGTCTCAAAGCTTTAAGTTCCGTCTGTGAATTTCTCCGTCGATTTTATTCGACGCGCCATTTAGAGAACCCGAGCATTCCGATTACGTTGAAATGACTCAGTATATCATCAGCAACGCAGATTATTCAGTAGCCGGGCAATGACGCGGTATGATATTTACATTTTATAGAGGGATATTTCCATGGGAAATAATATCGGAATGAGATGTATCAAACGTGCGGTTTTCATACACACATTCGACGTACATACACGGGAAATCAATTCGTGTTAATTTCGATGTTCCATTTGCGAGCCTGTTTACACGATGTATGTACAATGTTTATGCGAGAAACACCTTGTTTCTGCAAGTGCGAAACATTTAGCGCGACTTATTAACGTTCAACGTGCAGATTAAAACGTTGCGCTACGTTAAATACCGTTTGTCAGACTTTTTAACGAGTCAAACGAGCGGGCTGTAATTTGCGAGCGCTGGCATTACGGAAAATCGCACCATGGCTCGCTGAACGATACGCAACGATGCACCCGGAGATACAGAGTGTGTTGCCAAATTTTATTGCAAATAGAAAATGCAGTTTAGCTAGGCGAATGTGAAACATAATGAAATTGGGCAATGTAAGAAAGAAGAAACACACTCCGCTGTGCTATTCGCACAACTTACATTCCGTTTGCAAAATATCGTTTTAAATTTAAACAACAGATACAGATACAGTCGCACGTATTTTCGACATTTTTCGATACATCGATGATATTAATGAAACAAATTGTATTACCAAAAGTCAAGATAAGTTATTAGTTCTATCTTGTTATTGCTGGTACAATTTGTAAAATTACAGTAATTTTTTTATTCCTCTTTTTATCCATAATTATCTATGTCGATAATTCAGTTCTCTGAGACTCATAATATGCTTCGTTATATGCTATCTACTGCGGGCATAATATCCATTAATGATAACATAAGATTTAGAAATTTGCATAAGAATAAAATAAACTGTCATAAGTACGAAAAAATATACTATTTATAATTCGCATGAAAAAGAAAAAATATATGCTTATAGAGATTTTTATAAGCGGATTGCATGCACCTGTTAGAAGCAAAAAATCAGCATTAATGTTAGAGATGTAACAGTTAGATGCTTTTCTGGTTGAAATTGAAGAGTATATAGGAGTAAATGGAGAATATGTATGAAAGAATCCATTTATATTACATTTAAATGTCTACAAGAATTTCAATCTTGTCGGAAAATATTTTACAATTCTCGAAAATAATAGTGTATGGTAGAAATTTTAACAAATTTTGATATACTTTTGTAAAATTCCTTTAACAACGTATCAAATACATAACTTTTTTTTAAACATTTTTCATGTCTCTTTAACGTTTAGAAGCATAGCAATTTTTTTTAAAGATTTTTCACTTAATGTGCCTCTTATTTTAATCTACATATTATATATGTAATATCGAGAAAAGGAGGAGTTGTTTTGTTATAAATATAAAATTTTTAATGATTTTTAGAATATAATACATGTAGAAGTTTGTAAAAAAATGAAAAAATATGGATTAATTGTGTAGTGTAGAATATAATAAAAGTAGAATAAGAGTAAAATGAAATAAACAATGCGGTAAGAAATGACGTATGAAAATAGAAAATATATTGTACAAAACTTACACATGCATCCATTCCATTGTTGTAACTATCGTTATTACATTACAATATTAATTAACAGTAATAAACTGTGTTTTCTATTTATGGTTAACAATACTACGACAAAAAATTTTCTTACCACTACATGTTATAATATTTGCAAACCATATCGCTTTTTATTTATTATACTAAAGTAATTTTTGATACTTATAAGGTAACACGGTATAAAAGTACAAGTTATAATATCATTATAAAATATAATAAGATAAAACGCTAATGAATTGCAAAATTTTAAATCACTATTAAATTCTGAATAAACTAGAGAACGCAGCATACAAATAATTAAAAGAGATAATTTTCAATAATAAATATATATGTATATATGTATATAAAAGGTATTAGAACACTAAAATTTGTGTCACAAGTAAATTCATCGATATGAAATATTGTAAGTTGGTTCTTTTCTATCCATACATTAATATCTATTTTTCAATAGACCAATCGCGTATCCGTGAATTGTTTTAAAACATTCGAAGAGCACAGGAATGCAAGAAGTGTCTTAAAAAGTGCCCGAGAAACATTTGAAAGATTGGAAAGTTCCGTAGACATTTTTTATGGCGCACTTTAGACGCTTGTTCAATGTTACTATTACTATTATAGGCCGTTACGTTAATTTTCTACTTTACTGGCGGTATTTTCGTCGTACTGAATGGACGGTATCATAGGCGGCTTGAAGCCGTACTCCATTTTCGATTGTCTGAAACTTCCCTGCGTTTCCGGCTGCCTGGATTTCCTCAGGCCGGCTAATGATTGAGCGGCGCTCGTGGAGAACAGCGGCGACTTTATTTGAGGGTACACCTTGCCCTGCGAGGTTTTGCGCGGCGGCGCAGGACCCACGTACTCGTCCTTGACCGCCTTATCCTTCTCCACTAGATTGTACAAGATCTGCCGTCCGAAGGACGGTATCGTGTACGACGGCGTGTGCGGCCGCAGTATCACGTGACTGCCAAACTTCTTCGGCAGTATCACGAGTTTGATGTTGGAAAAGTGTGCCGTGGGAACATAATTCTTGCCGACGTCGATATTGTAATCGTACGTGGACGGTCTACCGTAGGGAACGTTGTAAAACTGCGACGTATTCGTCTCGCTCTGCGGCGGCTGCGGCACGAACGTCAGGCCGCCGGCAATGCCGTGGTGATTCGCATTTTCGCCGGCATAGATCGCCTCCTGCGGCTTCTGGTAATATTTCGTAAATCTCGTCTCGCTCGGGCCGCTGCTGTCGGCAGGCCTGTCCACGTTCGTACGGTACGGTCGAGAGGGCCGCGACGGAGCCGCCGGCTTCTCCGTGGCCTTTTCTATCGGCACCGTTGCGTGCGCCGGTTGCTCGATCGGTGCCGCCGCGTATGTCGGGTAAGCCGGCGGTAGCCTCACGTGCAGCGGGTACGAAGGAGGCTGCACCACTAATCGCTGGACCGTATATGGCACCCTTTTCTCGACCACCCGTTCAATGTGGAGCGGATAGATTTGTGGCAGGCGGATCGGCTTTTCAACCTGCACGTGCACGGGATACGGCTGCGGCACCGGCACGGGCACCGGCACCTGCACCGGCACCTGCATCTGTACCTTCTTCTCAACCAGTCGCTCCACCGGAATCTTCTTCTCGATCTCGAACGGATAGGGCCGCGGGAGCGGCACCAGGAAGCCTCCGTTCGCGGACGATCCCTCGGGGATTATCCTGAGAAGGAGCTGCTGGACTTCCGGCCGCCTTACCTCCGGCGATCGGATTGGCGGCTGATGATCGTACGGTTGATGTGATTGCTGCACCGAATACTGATACGTACTCGGTACGTACGGTTTCACGGGCTCGCTCGCTGTTTCTTGCCTCGTAGAAGTTACGACGGGTTTTGCGCGTGGCGGTATGCCGTTATCGTTGCCGTTAAAATTGTGCCGTACATTAGATTGGTCGTATAACGTGTCATCAAACTGACTCGGGGCAAGCAGAACGGACTGTATGCCGCTGTATTTGTACGGCTGCAGCTCGAGGGACGGCTGCTCGTGAGTACTCGACGAATATTCGGCGCCCACCGCCGAAGCCGACGGTCTGCCAACGTCGTCCTCGAGGGCATTGTATTCGTGCCGGTTGAGCTTCTGCGGGAACGTGGATGTGTGCGCCTTAATGGCGCTCTTTTCGCCCTGGTCATTACCTAGAACGGAAGTCCAATATTAACGCATTGTCTACCGCATTCCACCTCGTACGGGTGAAAACTGGCAATTTGTAGTGGCGCTGATGCGTGCTTCGATAATGCGAGTATTATTACGCGCATATGGCGAGCATTAATCCGTCCTCGCATGTTAACGCGAGTTTGCGTCACATAGACTTCTTTTTCGCGCTAAAGAAATTTGGTGAAAGTTAATATCGTCTCGAAATTATTATTAGGGCAATTCTTTAACTTCAACTGAAATTTTGAGCGGAATGGCGAATGGTTCCATATTAAGATAAAAAAATCAATTGCCAAATAAAAATAAAATACGGACGTATTATTTTGACATTAATATATTTCCATTAATATATTTTTCATAATTTGGTATCTTAAAACGGCTCTCTCTCTGATTAAAATTCAAGTGATTAAAGTTTATAAATGTAAGCGTCACCTGACGTTCATTGATAACTGATTTCTTTTTAAGATTAGAATTAAATTGAAATGAGACAAAGAAATAATGATGGGGCGAATGATCGATAGTCTTATATTACCTTGATAAATATCGTAGGTCGGCCGCAATTCTGATTGTTCGACTTGATCGTACGGCTGCTTCGATCTCGGCAAATTCCCGATGTTGTTCGTTTCGATGACACCGAGGTTTGCAGTCTGTTGAATGTACTCTGGGGGATAATGAATCTCGTGCACCGGCGCGGTATGGTAGAGCTCAATGGACTTTTGAATCTCGACGGAGTCGTTGGGAACTTTTTGTATGTCAACTTCAACACGCTTCTCGACCTCGTCGCCATCGAAATTCTCACCCTGATAATCGATTTGTGGCTGGGTCTCAATGTTCCTCGCGGGGTCCTTATCCGCAGTTGCTAGACGTTGCAGGTCGTCCTGTGGATAATCCTCGATGTTGATCGCCGCAGATTGCTCGCTATTATCTGTCAATCTAGCTTGATCGGCGTTCATCAGCGTGATACCGACTTGCAGTGGGTTCAGCATGGCTGAGGATGTTATGCTGGCAGAAGCTGTTATTTTAGAACCTTCGGCGTTGGCCTCCGAGATAATTTCAGCGTTCTCGGCCGGCCGGTACGTGTCGGATGCATCGTCCATATAATCAACAGCCGTCTCCTGCGTTTCTCTATCAGGCAAGTCGGCCACTACGATGGGGCTTGAAAATCTCGCTTGAAGCGAAGGAACGATCTCCACGGTCGTCGACGTTTTTACGTTCTCCGATTTTTTTGCAGACCTTATAGATTTCTCTGTCGGTTTTTCGCCCGTGGTAGTATTATGCGCTCGAGACAATCTCGCTTGTGGCGTTGGTAGAATTTCAGGCACGACATCGTTCTCAAGGATCGAGACGATATTGCCTGTCGAGTTTTCCGTTGTGACTTCACTGAAAATCTCGTCGGAATTCACCGCGGGTATTTCAGACCTGATTATTTTAGTATCGTCAGAAGACGAATCGTCTGCCAAGTTGCTCTCGTCCTTCAACGCGAGCACAAACGGTTCCCGAGTACCCGATGCGTAAGGCCTCTCACGATTGTCTTTATCTTCGCGAGATGACGCGGTGCTGCTGTAAGGTTTCTGACTCGTGTACCCGTCATCCTCTTCACCCTCGCTGGTCCGAATGACAGTCCTGACAATCGTTCTGTCACGCGGGTGATCCTGGACCTTTTCTCCAAAATTGCCAGCACTTTCGACAAGGAGCACATCCTCGGTGTACCCTGTCCCGTGACTTGGATAATCTCTAAATGGATACTTGTCGGTTGACTCTAAACGGATACTTGTCCCGGAGAGCGGCGTCGCATAAATCGATCCTGGCGAGGAGGAATCGGTCGTGGAAACACCACTCGATCCTCTCTCCTCGTCGGCGTGAACTGCTGATCTACTTAATCCGGCATTCGCGAAATCGTCAGAATGGTCTGCGGCGCCTGTCTGCTCAGAACTCCTCGCTCCTACGTCCGTCACGTACGGCTGCACTATCTGCTTCGCCGGCAAATCCGTGTAGTCGACGGCCTGCAAATTAAACCGGTTAAAATAATTGTCTAGAAAATTTGCGTTTACTCGGAATAATTTCACGGTGAATTTTACGAAAATCACTTCGGTAAATCGCGGGACTATATTGCCTACGAAATCACAGAAGAAAGAATCTAACAGAATTGTCACGTATAAACGTATTATACGATGCAAACAGGTTTTATCAATTAAGAAAGATGTTTACTTTAATTACCGCAACTTTATGTAATATCATTGCTAATTTGCATTGGCAAATTGATTACTTATTGATGCAAAGTAAGCCTATACTGGTAACTTATCCAAAAATTTCTATATGCATATGTGTTATACATTTTCCACGAAAATGTCACACTTACGTTTGCATATAATTATAGAAATTGCAACACGTTGTGCAAGAAGACGAAAATTAAGCAAAGGTTAAGAAATAAAACATTCGTAATATACTTTACGTTTCGTTCGTTCCTCAACTTTTGTTACGTAGACGGTAATGATTTGTAGGAAAATAAAGTCATTAAGCTCGACTAATATTCGTGCAACCGTGATTATCATTTTCCATTCATCTTCACGAGAATATTTACATAAATCGCGCTTGCGGGAAAATTTATTTTACCGGCTATGTAACTTATTGCACAATGTTAAGAGGCTCTTCCCTTCATTTTCTCAAGTAGCCTTAATTATCGTGTTCAACGTTGCTTTTAAATTATTTCGAACGCTCGTTAAGTAACTTTCCTCATTCTATCACGTTGAAGTCAGTCCTTTATTTCTTTTTTTTATTACTTTTTTCCCGCGTATCTGGTCTGACATCCATGTTGTTGACCGGAGGAGGAAACGACAAACTCGATCGTATCCAAGCGCCACGGATCTCCAAACGAAGCAAATCGCGGTGACCCAGAAGATATTTACAAGAATAAGGCGCAAGAAGCGCAAAGTATAGCGCACTCGCGATAAAAATCGACGACTAACGTGCTTGGACTATTCCAAGGCGATATCGGTATGTACGCTTTTTTTGTGAAACTTTTTGTGTATAGTGACTGATATATTACACACGTTACATGCACATCTACTGTGCACAGGTGTAATCGAAAAAACAACATTCTCGACAAAGTTTGTGGCACGACAAATCTTCTGGTCATTTATCATGATCCGTGGCGGCCAGCTTTCTCGAAAGCGTGGCCGCTAATTATTGCCTCGTAAAGAACTAATGGACGTGAAAATCGATAAATTTGTTGTTTAAGAAAAATAAATTGAACCGCGTCGGTAAGTTTCGCTAAGCAGATACTTATCTAGAGATAATTAACCAGTTCTCGAAAAGAGTCGAGAGAAGCTCTGGCTATATGGGACGGACACACCCATTAAAAAGAATCTGCGGCACCCCGTAGTTTCCCGTCGTAATCCCGCGCGGCGATCTTTCCGCATCGCGCGGGAGATCGGCGACGGTGGCTGAAAATAACGCATCTGGCCGCCCGGCGCGAGAGAAAGGTGCAGTTACGGTACCAACACCGATCTCCCTTTCTCCCGTGGCGTTCGAGCGAGAAGAAAGGAGAAACGAGAAAGATGCGTCGCATTCCTGCACCG
The DNA here is from genome assembly GCF_000949405.1 of Vollenhovia emeryi. NCBI lineage: Eukaryota > Metazoa > Arthropoda > Insecta > Hymenoptera > Formicidae > Vollenhovia > Vollenhovia emeryi. Next base: position 2,727,639 of record NW_011967245.1, on the reverse strand, counting down.
CGCGCAAAAGAAAAACCAGTGAGAGTCGAGTAAATCCCGATGGTCCAGCGAGAACGAAGCGGAGCCGATACGTCCTCAATCCACGCCGGTGGACCCTTTACTTTCTCCTTATTTGCCGAAACCACATATTTTGCTTTCTTTCACGAAACACGTATTTCTGTATC